>NC_090647.1:529256475-529556475 GCF_040937935.1 Hyperolius riggenbachi
TTAATTTCTCCCCTCCCCCAGGATCCCTGGGCTGCCTATTTGGGGAGCAATTTGCGTAGGAAACATTAGTTCCACATTAATTTGATTGATGGATGGAATATATTGAAAAAACGACTACCGTTTCTGATCGCCTCCTTCTGTCCACATCATAAAAATATTAATGGTAATAAATAAGTACATGGCTTCTGCTGAAAGGTGCCAAGAAATTTTCCTCTAGATCAGCCATAAATTAGTTTGCACACCATGGTGCCGTTTTACTTCTTATTAAAGTCTCCATGAGTTGGATTTATGTCATTATGAAAAGTAAAAGAACTATCTGTAGCATGAGTAAAATTCTCAACATCTTTTTTTTGGACACCTGTTTAAAACAGTCAGAGTCAGTGCAACAGGGCCACCGATAGGGTATCACAGGAGGGACATCAGTATGGGGCCCGAGATGAGGCTGGGGCCCGAACAGTGGCAGTGCCACGCAGGCCCCAGCTGCAATTTGTGATCAGCCACAGCCGGGATTGTGCGTTCGCAGGAGATGGGGGCGGGGCAGGTGGGAAAGTGTGTGTAATGTGAAAGCAGACCAGAGTAGATCATTAGTGTTGGAGTCTCTCTTTTCTGGATTCTACAGCAGCCCTCTGATCATTCTGCTCTGCCTTCGTCTGCTCTGGTCTTCCATATGTCCGGTGATGAAGACAGAGCAGAATGATTGGAGGGCTGCAGGAGGAGAGTCCAGAGAAGAGAGGACTCCCACCCAGGGGAGGACTGGGACCTTTCGGCCTTGGGGGGGGGGAATGCAAACTATAGGCCCGTGTTTATGGCAGCCTCAGCCCAAATGGCATCACACACGCACCCCACTCGCTATATGCCGGTAGTCACATGGGGTGCCCATGTGGAAATACAGCAAGGACACTTGCAGGACAGCATGACAGGTGAAGTATAAATGCATAGGCATCGGGGGTCACATAATATATTTGGAGGGACAACAGCCAAGGGATTACATAGTGTCAGTTGTTCTTGATCATCGCACGCCGTTACTGCTGCACACCCAATCAACCACATCAGCCTGAGATTTCCCAGCATCTCAGATTCAATCATTTTCCGCCCGAAATCAGTCAAATTGTAGATTGGGAATGCTTGTGGCGGCACCAATTTTCATCCAATTCGATAGTAATTATCAAAACAGTTGGTTGATTGTCGAGTCAACAGATTTATGGCCGCCTTAATTCCCCAAGGCTCATCCCCCCCCCACCTCCTCCCACTTACACACACTTATTTCCAAAGAGAGACTGTCCCTTCAAAAGAGAGACAGTTGGGAGCTGTGATGGTGAGAGAGCAGAGTTTTTTTCTCTATGGACCCTCCAAGCAGGCCCCTGCTCTGCATCTTGTTGTGTACTTTTACCAGCTTATCCTTCCTCTAATTTTTCTGTAATTGCACTTCCGTCAGCCAAGCTAGTGTTTCACATTGCCTTATACAAAATCCTGAATGCAGCAGGCCCTGCACCAGTCCTAAATCATTAAATGAGAGACGGTATGAAGGGAAATCTACCCTTTTCCCCCCTGGCCAGTCCTCCCCTGCTCCCACCCTGTAGAGTTAGGCGAGTTATGGAAAAACCAAATATCTGCACACTCAGCAATTTCAGTTCTTTATTCATAATGTGACAAGCCAGATGTCCATTCAATCAATCAACAAATGTTTCGGGGCCACGGTGGATCCCCTTTGTCAAGGTATCTGACAGCAACTGAAATTGCTGAGTGTGCAGACCTTTGGATTTTTTCACTTTGAACATTGTTGGTCCAGCACCTCGACTGTCATATGGTGTGCGACTCTCTCTTGAAACTTTGAGTTATGAGCGCCGGGCTGATGATCTGCTGGTCTCTCCCCACTAGTGTTGGGCGAACACCTAGATGTTCGGGTTCGCGAACGTTCGCCGAACATCGCCGCGATGTTCGGGTGTTCGCGCCGAACTCCGAACATAATGGAAGTCAATGGGGACCCGAACTTTCGTGCTTTGTAAAGCTTCCTTACATGCTACATACCCCAAATTTGCAGGGTATGTGCACCTTGGGAGTGGGTACAAGAGGAAAAAAAATATTTGAAAAAGAGCTTATAGTTTTTGAGAAAATTGATTGTAAAGTTTCAAAGGAAAAACTGTCTTTTAAATGTGGAAAATGTCATGTTTCTTTGCACAGGTAACATGCTTTTTGTCGCCATGCAGTCATAAATGTAATACAGAGAAGAGGTTCCATAAACAGGGACCGGAAACGCTAACCCAGCAGCAGCACACGTGATGGAACAGGAGGAGGCGCAGGAGGAGAAGGCCACGCTTTTTGAGACGCAACCCAGGCCTTGCATGAGGACAAAAAGCGTGCGGATATAGCAATGCTTTTTGCCGCCATGCAGTCATAAATGTAATACAGATGAGAGGTTCCATAAACAGGGACCGGAAACGCTAACCCAGCAGCAGCACACGTGATGTAACAGGAGGAGGCGCAGGAGGAGAAGGCCACGCTTTGAGACACAACAACCCAGGCCTTGCATGAGGACAAGAAGCGTGCGGATAGCATGCTTTTTACCGCCATGCAGTCATAAATGTAATAAAGATGAGAGGTTCCATAAACAGGGACCGGCAACGCTAACCCAGCAGCAGCAGACGTGATGGAACAGGAGGAGGCGCAGGAGGAGAAGGCCACGCTTTGAGACACAACAACCCAGGCCTTTCAGGAGGACAAGAAGCGTGCGGATAGCATGCTTTTTACCGCCATGCAGTCATAAATGTAATAAAGATGAGAGGTTCCATAAACAGGGACCAGCAACGCTAACCCAGCAGCAGCAGCAGCACACGTGATGGAACAGGAGGAGGCGCAGAAGGAGAAGGCCACACTTTGAGACACAACAACCCAGGCCTTGCATGAGGACAAGAAGCGTGCGGATAGCATGCTTTTTACCGCCATGCAGTCATAAATGTAATAAAGATGAGAGCGAGGTACACAGAGTGGCAGTAAACAGAATGCTATATAGTGTGGCTGAGCGAGCGGTGTACTACTATTCCCAGCAGACACAGAGTGGCAGTAAACAGAATGCTATATAGTGTGGCTGAGCGAGGTACACAGAGTGGCAGTAAACAGAATGCTATATAGTGTGGCTGAGCGAGCGGTGTACTACTATTCCCAGCAGACACAGGGTGGCAGTAAACAGAATGCTATATAGTGTGGCTGAGCGAGGTACACAGAGTGGCAGTAAACACAATGCTATATAGTGTGGCTGAGCGAGCGGTGTACTACTATTCCCAGCAGCGACACAATGACTGGGGGGACCCTGGCTAGCGTGGCTGGAGCGTGAACTACCCTGCCTGCCTACCCAAAGCTAAACCCACAGACAAATGGCAGAGATATGACGTGGTTCGGGTATTTATTTACCCGAACCACGTGACCCGTTCGGCCAATCACAGCGCTAGCCGAACGGAACGTTCGGCCATGCGCTCTTAGTTCGGCCATCAGGTGTTCGGCCGAACTCGAACATCACCCGAACAGGGTGATGTTCTGCAGAACCCAAACAGTGGCGAACGCCCAACACTACTCCCCACCCCCTCTCCTGCCAGTGCACAAATTGCAGCTGTGGCCCATGTGGCACTGCCACTCGGGCAGGTGAGTTGCATATGCCACATTGATCTGTTAGTGTGCTGTTGAATGTTGAAGAGGGGCAGCGCTGCAGGGGTAGGGGTGGGCTGTAAAACTGTGTGTGGCCCCCTCCGCATTAGAATTTAAGGGGGGGGTCTGATTAAAAAGATGCACTGGCCAATTTCTGTATGCGTGTGTGCTTTGCCCAGTATGTGAAATTTCTGATGGTGACCCTGCAGTGCAGATACCGGACTGCTCATTTTCAAATTCGCACTAGTTCCCCCAACTGGTTCAGTTTGCATTGGTGATAGTGTAGATATGGTGTTCAGTAGTGTTGTAATTTGGCAGTATGTGGTTCAGAATCAGAACCTAAACACGCATTCAGCACCATTTGAGCACCAAAACAGCAGGACGGGGTGCATTTCATTTACCTCTGATACTTCCTGCTTCCAGCTTGGAAGGAGGACGTATCGGAGTTAAAGTATACCTGTAGCCATCTAGGAAAGAAAAAAAAGTTACACACTCACCAAAGAAGCGGAAAGGCTCTAGATCCCTTAGAACCTTCCCAATCCTCTCTGCGTCCCGTCTTTCCACCGCCAGGCCCCTTCTATAATGTCAAAGAAGTCTTTGGGTCTCTTCCAAAGGGATAAGAAGTATTCAGGTCTCTTGAGTACATCCTAAGTCATGTGGCTCCGCGCTGCTCATGCACGAGCGCAGTATGGATCAGCAATATGGAAGTCTACATGCAAAATGGGTGCCGCAGAAATTGGGGCACTGGAAATATCTCTTAAGGTGGCCACTAACGGTCTAATTCCTAGCGAAAAATCATTTGAGCGATCAGCAATTCTGATCGGATTGATTGTAAATAAGCTCAGTTGATGGCCACAATCGATTACGAACCAGTATAAAAATAGTCCTCCTATTGGATTTTTGTCAACCCAAAATTTGGATTTTCTTGTTGGTTGTGATAGATGGAAAGCAAAGATTGGTTAGTTGATGGTGTAGTGAATGATTTTTGTTCTGAACAGAATTATCTGATCACTCGAACGATTTCATGCTAGGAATTTGACCGTTAGTGGCCACCTTAAGTAATATATCAGTAAATCTAAACGTGGCCACTAACGGTCCAATTTCAGTTGATGGGCATGAACGATTATACAAATGGTTGTCCTTTTGCATTTTTGGCAAAACAAAATTTGGATTTTTCTTGTTGGTTGTGATAGATAGGAAGCAAAGATTGGAAGAAAAATCATTCACTACACCATCAACGAACCAATCAGAATTTCTGATCACTCTAATTATTTTTCGCTAGAAGTTGGACCGTTAGTGGCCACCTTATCGCTATTCTCACACAAGCCCTCCTGAACCTAACCAACCCCCCCAGCTATGCCTAACCACCAGAGACGGGACAAGGTTCTCCAGCACCCAAGGCTGAGACACCAAAGTGCGCCCCTCCATCCCTGCCACCCCCGCCGTCACACACTGATTGCTATTAGACTAAGAGGTGCCACAGGGCCCACAACCTCCCCAACACCTTAATATCTAGTTATCTGGCTTGCAGTCACTGCCATGTATTCCCTTTTCTTACTTCTTTCTGCTTCAAACACAATTAGGAATGACAGCTGAATGAATTCTGCACCCCCTCCTACACTGCGCCCTGAGGCTGGAGCCTCTCCAGCCTATGCCTCGGCCCGGCCCTGCTAACCACACCCATTAACCCCCCAGCTATGCCAAACCAACCCCCCTCCCACTGATGCCTAAACCTAACCAACTGCCCCCACCAATGTCTAACCCTAACCAAAAGCCTCCATGTATGCCTAACCCTAACCGACCCATCTACTGATGCTTAACCCTAACTGACCCATCCCCCATGCTGATGCCTAATCCTAACCAACCCCCCCTACCAATGCCTAACCCTGACCAAAACCCCCCACCTATGCCTAGCCCTAACCGCCACCCCCTGCCGCAAACCTGCTGATATCCACGCTGCCTTCACTGCTATATATGATAAATATCAGGCGCAATGGAAGTTTGGGCACCCATGTTGATATTGACTAGAAACTTAAATTTTGGCACCAAAAGTGCACTATCAAATAACGGTTGTCGATGCTGCCGGCTGTACAAACTGCACCCAAATTTCCATTTATAGCCGATATCAACGCCTACTATACTTCTGCAGCACCTCTGGCATCCGAATTTGCTGTTTCAAAATGGAAGATGTCATTGCTACAGGATGTAAATAAATAATAATGATAATGATAAAAATGATAAAAATGTTGTCACCCAGTCACCCATTGTTAGAGAATTCAGGCAGATGGAGACTGGCGGGCAAGCTAGTCATTTCTATAAAAACACGTTTTCTGCTGCCACGTAATAGTGTTCTTTTTTAACCACGTTACTCTTTACAATTCAAACGTGGATTCACTGGTTAATTTTATTGATTTTATAGTTTTCCATTTGATTTTACTATCTCCATATGTTATCTGCCTCATCTCTTTGTTTCTTCAGACCAGATCTTCTTCTTTCTATCTTTTTTTTACCACTTTAATGCGTTTAAATGCGTCTTGTTTTTTTTTCTTCACTGTGTTGTTTGTGAGTTGTTTTGCTTTCTTTTGCCTTTCAGATGTGTTTTATTGACCCATCAATTGTGATTAGTTGATGAAAGAAACTGTGAACAAGAAAGCATGGCATCTGAGACGAGCTTCGCGTTTTCATTATCGCCTCTTTTATCTTCCTTCTCGCGCTTCACATATACATTCCGAACCCTTAAGAGCTCTACGGGGCTGCAATAATCTCCTCCACACAAACCTCCATAACAATTACGTCTTGCATTTGAACTGGATTAGCGCAGCAGTTGGATTTGATGGAAGCGCCTCTGCAGGAAAGCACATCGCGCCCTGTTGCATCAGCCAGACATAGATAGGGGGCATATGTAAACTTTTGCAGAGGATAACGATCCCAACATCAGAATGATAGCTTGATTGCGTTATTTTAAGCTTGTTAGAGATATAGAGATGTTTTCAGCTGCTGTAGATATTACAAAGTGACTATAGCAGATGGTGCCTGTTTTTTAGAAAGTGGTGTTTTGAACTTTTTTTTTTTTTTTTACAAAAAAAATCAGCTCTTACAGTAACTGGTTATATTTTGCAATGTAGTAACAATGATTTTTGTGTGTTAAAATCAGAGGTTAAAGGATATCCGAAGTGACGTGTGACATGATGAGATAGACATTGGTATGTACAGTGCCAAGCATACAAATAACTATGCTGTGTTCCTTTTGGTCTTTCTCTGCCTGAAAGAGTTAAATATCAGGTATGTAAGTGGCTGACTTAGTCCAGACTCAGACAGGAAGTGACTACAGTCTGACCCTCACTGATTACTGGTATATTACACAGAGTGCGGTGACACAGGTATTGGGAACAATTATGCAATGACCGGTATTACAAATGTGCACCTGTCACACACAGGTACCGGATGAGCACAGTGACACTGCGTGCGCTCACGTAGGTAGGTGGGCGCACTGTGAACAACAGGTAGGTATATGCAGTGATGGGTAATACAATGTGCACCTGTCACACACAGACAGGTACCGGACAGGCACAGTGACACTGCGTGCGCTCACATGGGTAGATGGGTGCACTGTGAACAACAGGTAGGTATATGCAGTGATGGGTAATACAATGTGCACCTGTCACACACAGACAGGTACCGGACAGGCACAGTGACACTGCGTGCGCCCACATAGGTAGGTGACGTGAACAGGTAGGTATATGCAGTGATGGGTAATACAAAGTGCACCTGTCACACACAGACAGGTGCCGGACAGGCACAGTGACACTGCGTGCGCTTACGTAGGTAGGTGGGTGCACTGTGAACAACAGGTAGGTATATGCAGTGATGGGTATTACAATGTGCACCTGTCACACACACAGGTAGTCACTGAATGTGCTGGGCCTGGCAGTGGCACACACAGTAGGAATTACCAAGGCTGTCTATGCAACACAAGTGTCAGTGGGACACACACACAAAAAAATTGATCACAAGACAACAAGATTAGCTCTCAAGAGAGCTGTTGAGGGGTGCTTTTTTGGCAATAAGAATCAGCAAGGAGCAAGCTAAGAAGCCTACAAGAGCCTAACTAAGCTTACCCTATAGGTCTCTGCACAGCAGCTCTCCCTCCTCTAATTACTGCAGGCACACGAGTGAGTCCAATGCCTGATGCTCCCTGCCTTTTATAAGGGGGGTGGGGCTCCAGGAGGGAGTGTAGCCTGATTGGCTACAATGTGCCTGCTGACTGATGTAGAGGGTCAAAGTTGACCACCCATGATGCACTATGGGGGCAAATAAAACTTCCGGAAAAGTTTGCGGTTCTCCGCGATCGCGAACCCCAGAAGTTCGCCAGTGAACCGTTCGGGCCATCTCTACTCCTAAAAATGACTTTCGAATGCCTGGTATACACTGTGCAATTTCCCCTCAGATAAGTGGTCAAATAGATCATTTCCGACAGGTCCAATCTTTTTTCTGATCAATTTTGTGTAGAAGTGATCAGAAAAATTATCAATCAGATTAGGCCTGTCAGAAACTATATATACGACCATCCATCTGACGGGAAATTGCATGGTGTCTACCTGTTGTTAGATATCTCATGGTTTTATTTTATATTTAAACATTTACAAAGATGATGATGAATGTTTTGTTGTCCCTGCTCAGGGCAGCCTAATAAGTGTCCCTGAGCGAAAATACATGAACTATTGACCTTTTTTCTAACTCCCCCTGCCCTAAGAAGCTGTATTCTGCCAGGAAAACTTTTATGGCTGTAAGTTCCTTAGCGGGGATGTTTTTTATATACCCCACAAGGTACCGACAAGACAGAAGTTGTCACTGCCATGCCTAGAAATGAACTCTTTCATGGAGCAAAATAAAACAAGTAAAACAGCCTGGTTAGGTTATTATTATGTTTTGTACTGTGTGCATACACAAGTTTATCTCAACATGTCACATGTCGCTTTGGGTACACTTTAAAGGGAACCTAAACTGAGAAGGATATGGATTTTTCCTTTTAAAATAATACCAGTTGCCTGAATCGCCTGCTGATTCTGTGTCTCTAATACTTTTAGCCACAGCCCCTGAACAAGCATGCAGATCAGGTGCTCTGACTGAAGTCAGACTGGATTAGCTGCATGCTTGTTTCAGGGTGTGATTCAGCCACTATTGCAGTCACAGAGATCAGCTGGACTGCCAGGCAACTGGTATTGTTTAACAGGAAACATCCATATCACTCTCAGTTAAGGTTCCCTTTAAAGTGGGTCTCACCTCTTGCACAGGACAGAAGGGAAACAGAAATACATGCACCCTGAATGTGTAGCCTGTCTAATTCCCCTTCATTTGTGTCTAATCACAAGTTGTAATTTGATCTCTCCCCGTGTCACCTGACTGCCATGGCAGATAAGCTCATTTTAAAGCACAGGATGCTAACACTATGTCTGCTTCCATGAAAGCAGGAAGTAGAAACTGCAGATTTATTGTAGGATTTGTATCAGCTATAACAATTTTTTTTTCTTTAAAGTTTATTATGCTGTTGCGTATCTTTTAGAACAGAGAGGAAGTTCTGAGTTCAGATCCACTTTAAGAAACATTCAGAAAACTTATCTGACAGAGAAAGAAGGTAGACAGCTATTGTGATAGGTCAGATTCCACATGCTGGAAGATAATGACAAGACTGCAGAGGTGTGCGATATATGAATATGATTCTGGAAGTTTAGACTGATGGTATAAGGGCGCTGTATAATTGGCAGTGCTGTGTGTGCTGTCACTTCTTGCATATTTAATGCCATATATTCTATTCTATTTATATTTATCCTCTTGGTGCACAGCTACAAATCACAGGGCCACCCAGTGGGATCCTCAATGTTTAAAGAGAAACTCCGACCAAGAATTGAACTTTATCCCAATCAGTAGCTGATACCCCCTTTTGCATGAGAAATCTATTCCTATTCACAAATAGACCATCAGGGGGTGCTGTATGACTGATATTGTGGTGAAACCCCTCCCACAAGAAACTCTCAGTACCGAGGTACTTCTGGCAGTTTCCTGTCTGTGAACCTTGTTGCATTGTGGGAAATAGCTGTTTCCAACTGCCAAAAAAGCATGCAGCAGCTACATCACCTGCCAACAGTAAAAATGTCACCATGTAATACATGTCAGAATGTAAATCTGGGAGAGGAAAGATTTTACAATGGGCAAACACTGACTAAATCATTTATACATAATTATTGTACAAATTAAGTACTTTTTTTATTACATTATTTTCACTGGAGTTCCACTTTAAGGTGCCCACACATTAGAACATGTACAGGCAGATCAACCAAGAGACAAATCTCTCTCGTATCCAATCTGATTGGAGAGAGATCTGTTACCTACCCATACACCACAGGCTGATTCCTGATCGATTTCAGTATGACATTTCTCGGGAATCAGCCATGTGCATGTGACGCTGCCTCCGCCACCTCGCCACCGGCACACACACCCACGTTACGCCGGCAACCACATTGGGCGCGTGTATGGGGAGCCAGCGGCGGGCGCGGACAGATAAAATAAAGTGCACTGGGCTGGGGTTGGGGGACGACACGTTTTACGTTGGGGTTTCCATCACATTTGTTGCTTTTTATCTAAAAATAGATGTATTCAGATAGCAATACTGTAGTTAGGCAACAACCAACCCTATCAGACACTTTAAGATATGTCTATTTAAAGCACATCTGACCTGAGGCAAAGCTAACTAAGTAAAGTACATTTGTGTAGGTATGTTCATGCTGAATCCAGATATGTCTGCGTAGTATCTTTTCCTCTACCTCACCCCCCTCCCCCTTCCTCAACCCCGACCGACCAACATCCCTCCCCCCCTCCCCCAGTCCCTGTAATCAACCCTTGACAGATTAGACTTTTGGCTTAAAGGACAACTGTAGTGAGAGGTATATCATACCTCCCAACTTTTTGAGATGAGAAAGACTGACAGACGGTCAGCCACGCCCCCGCCACACCCCTTGTTACGCATACCATAAAGATTTAATAAGAAAATGATGTTGTTTCAGAAGTCAAACCACACTGGTCCTTTCTATCCTGGTTCATTTTCCTTCATATTAACACTTTAAACTTAGTAATATATCAATTTAAAGGATGGAGTTTAGAGTCAATCAAACACATTTTTTAGTAGAGAAATATATAAATTTACATAGAAGGCGGGACAAAGTCCCTCGGGAAGCTTCCCCCTACCGAGGTGAGAGGCATTTTTTATTAATACAGAGTCCCTTTAAACAGCTTAGTGGCCATTGGGCAGCGTGACTAGCTACACCTGCTGAGTTTACAGGTGTTTTTAAGAGAGGCAATGCTTTATCCATCTCAGTGATCCGGTTTTTATTTTTATGTTATCTGAACTGATGTTACACCTTTTCTTAGTGGTTATAAGTTACACTGAGTAAATATAACTGGCAATAAAAAGTATTTTTTTGTATGCGAGTGCCTTCATTTCAGGCTGGAAAGAAACACAATGTCACTATTTTAAAGGGGGTGATTATATTCTATACCCACTGTACACAGTAGACCTTTGTCACCCCATACAATCATTAGTGACAGTTTCAGAGCGCAGTCTACTGCATGTACACGTGCTTCCTGACATCAGCCCCTTCCCTATAGGACACAATATGAGGGGGAACAGTGAGATGTACAGCATGTCTGTAGAATGATGGCTTGTCAGTGTGTCATATACATAACAAGCAGAAGGTGACTGGATCATGTGCAGGGAACTGAAGCAGCAAAGACTGGCAACCAATGTAGCTATGGGAACTGAAGTGAAAAGTAGTGTACAGGCGTACATTTAATAAAGGTGCACAGAAATTTGGGCACCTAGTAGTTGTTTCTTTAGTAACCAAAAGTCAGCAATTGGGGGATGCAGGAGTGGTAGGGAGCAGCGGCAATTGACGCTATCTGATCCGGCTACCCCTGCCCCCCCCCTCCCCCGGTCACCAGCTCCCCCCCCCCCCCCCCCCCCCCCCATCAGGTAAAATGTTTTTTTTCTTTTTACAAAAATGTCCACCTCAGGTTTACGTGAATGCTAGTAGGCAAGAGTTACAATTTCTTTTGGCGTTTTTTTTTCTTTTTTTGGGGGGGGGGGGGGGGGGGACTTAATTTTGTGGGGGGGGGGATAGTGTCAGGAAAGGATTAACACTAGTTCGGGAGGTAAGGGTTATGTGTTAGAGAGAAAATATAATGCTTTGGCAGCAAGATCTAGTGATATGAGGATTGGTTAGGGTTAGGTGTACACTGCGGGAGGAGTTTCTGTGGCTCCAAGCAGCACTCAATTTGTGTCCCCCTCAGTATAGGTAGCCAGGGTTTTCCCACAGCATAGATAGCCACCACTAGTATAGATAGCCAATGGTGCTCTCCCTTATAGGGTATTGGTGTCAGTGGGGATATGTAGTTTCCTGCTGCCTACCATTCCCAAAAGTCACAGACCTGCAAATCAGTAGCATTCCGGAAATAGAGTAGCACACAGTCACCATGCAGCACATTTCAAATGCAGGAAATAAGAAATGACATCACTTCCTCATCTGACGTGTACTCCATGGTCACCGTCCGAGCTGCTATCCCCTCTGTTCACGTTGTCACTTATCTGCAGTCTGTGTATGAGTGATGGGGAGGCAGCGGGGATCATACAAGTCACAGACACGGCGGCCCTGGTAAGATGGGAGGCCCTTGCCGTGGGTGCGGTCCCAAGCCTCCACTTGGTTCATCTGGCCCAAGCCCAGTCAGAGGACAAGTACAAAGTTCACAGAAGAAAGCAACACTGCAAAGATAATAGTTTGTTTTTTACCGATACTCTACCTGCACCAGTGTCAGATATAACACACCCTGGAATTATACAGATTATACACCACAGCGCCCAGCATGGCACCACAGCACCCAACATGCCCCCATAGAGGCAACACAGCACCCAGTATACCCCCCCACTGAAGCATCACAGCTCCCAGCATGCCGCCATTGAGGCTCCACAGCTCCTCAGCTGTGACTCTGCCTGGGGGACAGTGGCATGTGATGTGTCACTGATCTTTGGGTCTAGCAGCGCCCCTGACAGAGCCTAGCAACTGCACAGGCTGCAAAAACCTTTATTCAGTAGTTAAGGATATATATAGGAATTCTTTTTCTTGCAGACACATCACAGTATAATAACATACAGGATGCAACAATACACTCATTTACAAGTATCTCCAGGGTTCACCCGGGTGGGCAGCCTCCGCAAGTCTCCAACGCTCAAAACATAAACAGACAATAAAAAAGACAAAAACGCCAGCCACCAGGGGCGAGGCGCGAAGGACGACGAGAAATTGTTCATGTCGCTTTGCGAATAAAGCTGTATTCAGCTCCTGGTAAACATAACTTATTGTCAATGGCTGCAATTATCAGAAACAATCAGAATCAACGACGGAGGTTGGAAGCAGCTGCCTCAGTGCCGTAATAAAACTAAACAAAATCTAGAGTGCTTGTTCAGCGCTGGATAAATATACATCTTAAATGTGAAGAACAGAGACGAGATTGTTTGATGGGTTTTTTTTTGTGTGAGAAAATGACGCGTTTCGGGAAAGACAATAACAGGAGGGCGACACATCACTCCTGCCGCCTGCTACAGATGCGGCCTTTTTCTCGTCTTTCCCTGAGATACCATCTACGGGTTCATTAATGGCATTGTCATGGAGATGAGTAAAGTTTGCACAAGGTCATCGGAAAGCACAACCCCGGGCCTCGCCGCCACATTCCTGCAGCAGCCTAAGCACTTTTATGATCAGCAGGTGTATTCCCACCGAAGACGCTGCAGCCATTAACGGCACAGTGTGGAGTTTACAATAATAGGTTGTTAACTCAGCCTTTCTGACAAGAGCTCTGGGTGAGGACACGGGGAACCATTAATAATAAATTATGCAGATTTCAGAGACAGATAAGAGATGGGGAAAAAGAGAAGAAGAAAAGAAGAAAATGCTTTGTTTAGCAGATTTCAAATTTAGTCAATTTATATTGAAACACATTTTGTAAAAGAGAACCTGTAAGGGCCATTCACACTAGGGCAGTGAGGCCTCGTTCACATCAAATGCGGTGCTGTACGTTTTTTCCCACTGCGGATGTGTGCGTTTTTTTAGTGCAGGGCAAAAACAATGTATTGCTATGCGTCTCGTTCACATCTATGCGTTTCCAACGTACGCGTTTTTGAAACGCATAGATGCATGCATATGTGTGCGGAACGCGAACAAACGCATAGCAATGAAAGTCAATGGAAACGCAGATGGCCGCATGACCATGCGTTTTTTTATGCGTATTTGGCGATGCGTTTGGGGATGGACAACGTGACTCACTTCCTCTTCCTTTCTCCTATCACCTTCACACTTCCTACAAAACCCACACAGAAAGGAAGTGACATCAAGAAAAGAAAAAAACAAATTTTTTTTAACACACCTTTATTGAGAAATGTCCAGGTGTCCAAAAACGCATACTAAATAAAGACGCACACAAACGCATTTAAAAACCGCATACAAACGCGTACAAATGTACGCGTTTTGTCCATGCGTTTTCTGATGCGTTTCCCAAGCACACCAAACGCAGAATATATGAACGAGGCCTGAGGGCTAACCTGATGTGACAAAACTACAAATCCCATCATGCCTCTGCCTCCCCGAGTTATGCTTAGAGCTGCCAGAGTATTGCAATGCCTCATGGGACTTGTAGTTCCACCACAGCTGGAGTGCCAAGGTTAGCCATCACTGCACTAGGGGCTTGAGTCATTAAACCGTGATAACTCATATCACGGCCGTTTTCGTGTGCATTTTCACTTTTGCGCGCAATCGTGAATTTTTGTGCAAAATTGCTGGCAGTTTCACCAAAAAATTGTGATTGCGTGGGAAAACTCGCGATTGCGCAAATTCACGATCTCGTAAATTCGCAATCACGCACAAATGCAAAAATGCACACAAAAACGGCTGTGATATGAGTTATCACGGTTTTGCGAATCAAGCCCTAGAAGCGTGTTTCTGAGCGTTTTGCAATTGATTCGTGTTTTTTCAAATCGCTCCGATAAAATCGCTGCGATTTTCGCGCACGCAACCGCAAAATCGCGGCAATTTTTCCGCGACTTTAACCGTGATTTAAATGACAGTGAATGGGAGCGATTTTAAAACACGCTAATCAATCGCAAAACGCTCAGAAAAGCTCTTCTAGTGTGAATGGGCCCTCGCCAAGGATTGAACTTCATCCCAATCAGTAGCTGATACCCCCTTTCCCATGAGAAATGTTTTCCTTTCCTTGAATAGATCACCAGGTGGGTCTGTATAGCTGATATTAAAGTGAAACCCCTCCTACAGTGTGATGTCAGCACCTAGGTCCTGACAGTTTCCGGTCTGTGAGCCTTGTTGCATTGTGGGAAATAACAGTTTCCAGCTGCCAAGCAACCAGTACCTTGCTCTGTGCATAGAACTCTTAGTAAAAAAACATTCCATACAGATCTCCTGGCAGAACTAAGGATGTCACCACCAGTGATACATTTCAGAATGTAAATCAGGGAGAGGAAAGATTGTCCTCCACCATAGCAACAGAGTATTGTTCTGTTATCAAACCCGCCCTGTATGTGCACACACCTTCACTTTGAGGCAGGAAACACACTTGTCTTTCAGTTTTCTGCGCTCCTTTTTCGGCGTACTTTTCCTGAAAACCAAGTGTGGTTCCATGCAGAAAAACGCACGCATTTTTGCACAGCAGCTAATGTAATTGATAAAGAAAACGGACAAAATGTGCAGAGTCATCATGCAGAATGCCAGTATTTTTCCTGCCCATTGATTAACATGAGTTCTCAGTTTTTCTGTGCAGAAAACGCGTACGAAAACTGTGAAGTATGTTCCCTGCCTCAGCCTTTGCTGGCAATATTCTATATTGCAGCATTGCATAACTGTGCCGAATTATCAAGGGATAATTTCACAGATACCGGCAGCTCGCACATCCAGGTGGGAAGCCTAGAGGTCAATTTCCACTTCACATTTAGCCATTTGCATGGAAGCCAACTTAAAGGATACCCGAACTGACATGTGACATAATGATATAGACATGTGTATGTACAGTGCCAGGCACACAAATAACTATGCTGTGTTCCTTTTTTTCTTTCTCTGCCTGAAAAAGTTAAATATCAGGTATGTAAGTGGCTGACTCAGTCCTGACTCTTATTTCTTATCAGTGAGGGTCACACTGCAGTCACTTCCTGTCTTGAGTCAGGACTGAGTCAGCCACTTCCATACCTGATATTTAACTCTTTCAGGCACAGAAAGAAAAAAAGGAACACAGCATAGTTATTTGTGTGCTAGGCACTTGTACATACACATATCTATCTCATTATGTCACGTCAGTTCGGGTATCCTTTGAAGTGGACCTGAACTCTTGCAAAGGACAGGATGAAAAAACAGAAATCCCCACTGTGTGTATTTAGAGAGTTTAGCCTGTCTAATTCCCCCTCATATGTGACTGATCACAAGCGTAATTTGATCTCTCAGCGGTGTCAGCTCAGGAATCTCGGCAGAGCAGCTGATTTGTAAACACAGGATGTTAACCCTACGTCTGCTTCCGTGAAAGCAGGAAGTAGACATACTGCATATTTATTGTAGGATTTGTATCAGCTGTACCGAAGAAATGCTTGTAATTGTGCTGTTGCTCAGCGAGTACTGAGTTCAGGTCCTCTTTACACATCCTAGTGACAGTGCGCGATGAAAGCGTTTTTTTGTTACAGATTGCAGAGAATTTCCGACCCCAGTCTGATGAATGCAAGCAGACCATTCAATATTCTTTTTTTTTTCCCGCTATGGCTGGTTGACCCATCTATGCTCGACCTTACTGAACATTAAAAGCTGCCCTTTGCCACATTAAATATGCCCACTATTGTCTCATGAATACTAAACACAATAAGATGCTTTGGCTGGAAGTTTTCAATGTGACTCTGTGCGGCAATAAACCTTTCGTCTAACCATAGCACAGCTGTGCTCTGGGTCAACCTGCTGTCCAATTAGAACCAGCAGGGGACAATTTCATGCTTTCCTAAAATACTTTGAAGCCCCTAATCATCAGTTACTCTGGGAGGATATTAATGGGACATAAAAGGTTCCCTTTAAAGCAATTTAGCTCTCCGTTTTGCTGATTCTCAATATTTAACATTAATGGTGGAAAATATATAAAACTGATTATTGTGCTGCTGATAGGCAGACCCCTCATTTTTTACTGACAAAATCCAGCACTCAAGAGGCTCCCTTCTGCGGTGCAAGTCAAATTAGACACTCCAGCTCTCCTGCCTCCCCACTCCTCACTCACTGTCAAGACTCCTCACACAGCACAACTAGCTGCTTTTCCCAAATGATGACCTCTTCACCTCACTTGCTCTCCTCTCACTTCTCCTCCTACTCTGATTGCATGCTGTAAGTGTAATCACACAGGACCAGGGGCGTAACTAGAAATCACTGGGCCCCCCTGCAAAACTTTGGATGGGGCCCCCTTTATATGATTCCTTATTTGTGCAGAGAGCAGAAAGCTTTTTCTCTCTGTGCTCAGACTCTTCAAGCATCACTACAGTACTCAACACTTGGGAAGGGGTAGAGAGGCTGGGGGTAGAGCAGTGCTAAACACAAGACCCTGCTGCACACTGATACTGAATAGGGACTGTCTACAAATCTTTGTCTGCAAAACTTTGTATGATTCCTTATCAGTGGCTGAGCAGACACAGTTATTAGAACAACTGTGCAGAGAGCAGGACGTTCTTTTCTCTCTGTGCCGTTATTTGTCAGTCTCTCAATACAGGGAAAATAAACTTCTTCCCCCACAGGGCCTCCTATGGCTTCTGGGCCCCCCTGCAGCTGCATCCCTTGCAGGGTCTATTGTTACGCCCCTGCACAGGACAAACATGCTGACCCTGTAATCGCTATGCCTGATGCAAATGTTTCACCTTGCTTCATGAGAGAACCAACCCTGCCCCCCATCTCCCATTATGGGGTGCAAGTTGGAAGTGTGTGCAGTGCAGACTATAGCACGGCACTAATTATAGGCAACACATTCTCCTAACAGGCTATTTATGTTTTACCCAGGATGCAGAAGTTGAGGCTAACACATCACACAACTGATGGTTAAATGGATCATCAGCTGGTAGTTTTGATTTGCTTATACCAACTTCTGCTTCCTGAGTGGTGCTACTTAACACAGCAGGATAATTATTTTGTTAAGCACTAGTTGTCAGTACTAGCCGCCACATCCTCACACTAGTCCCAGTGTAGGGAGTAGTGGCACAGCTTGCATATTCCCCTAAGCAATTTGGCAGGACAGCCCCCCACCCATGTGGGATAATGGAAAAAAAAAAAAGACTTGTGCGTTGTGTGCACTGCCCTGAACTCACCCCCAATCCTCATTCCGATGGCGAGACAGGTCCTCTTCACTTCCTCTTCTGTGTAGCGGCTGTGCAGCCAATCATCTTGCAGCTCCTAATGCTGCATGACAGGCATCAGAGGGTCCATCCGAAAATGGCGCAGGGATAAAAATGGCGCACCGTTCTGCCGATAAATGTATCATAAAACGCTATTTACCGTTTTAATGTAAATACAATAAAACGGTAAATTTCGTTTTATGCTACATTGATTGCAGAGCGGTGCGCCATGATAAACATGCAGGGCTGGGGGAGAGAGGCAGCGGGAGACTAGAGGGCATAGGCAGCGGATGTATGCAGAATCATACGTTACCTTATCCTGGGCCAGTGATCGTTCCTTCCCTCCGCTCCTTCCATTCGTTTGCTGTAGTCCCGCAGCCGGCCAATCAGCATGCGGAGACTGAAGCCACATGGTGATTGGCCGGCTGCAGGACTACAGTAAACGAATGGAAGAAGTGCAGGAGCGGAGGGAAGGAGCGATCGGCGGCCGGGACAAGGTAACGTATGCTTCTGCACACATCCTCCCCGCTGCCTATGCCCTCCAGTGTCCCGCTGACTCTCTCCTCCCCCGACCCCCGCTGCATTCTTGAACAATTATAACGCTATTTAGCGTTATAAGTGTAAGGCACACTGCCTGCGCCATTTTTTAACACTTATAACGCTAAATAGCGTTATATAATGTAAGTCTATGGGGCGCCCTTTGTATTCCCCTGGCGCTGTGCGCCATTATTAACTGTCACGGGCATCAGATGCCGCAAGGTGAATGGCTACACGGCGGCTGCACTGAAGAGGAAGTGAAGAGGACCTGCCTCGCCACCAGAATGAAGTACAGTATGATGCTCCTCTGCGGCTGCTCTGCGCCCCATAGCTGCTGTGCCCCCCTCTGTGATAGCGGGAGTTGTGGAAGCTATTATGCCCGAGTACAGTATTGATAACTGTGATGTAAAACCACTCATTTCATAAGCCAATATGGCTCAAAATCCTGTGTCTTGTTTACAACACTCCATTTACCACATGGAATCACGAGTATTCCTTCTATATTGATCTAAGCTTAATTGCCCTGAGAGAAACAGGCCACATGCTGTTTGCAGCTGTAGGTGTGCAAGGGGCACTCAGACGGAATCGCCAGTTATAGACGAACTGCAACCCAGGACTGAACTTCATCCCAATCAGTAGCTGATACCCCCTTTCCCATGAGAAATCTTTACCTTTTCTCGCATACATCATCAAGGAGGTCTGTGTGGCTGATATTGTAGTGAAACCCCTCCCACAGTGTGATGTCACGACCATGGTCCTGACAATTTACTGTCTGTGAACCTCATTGCATTGTGGGGAATAACAGCTTTTTCCAACTGCCAAGCAAGCAATCCCTCTGTGCATAGAACTCTCAGTAACGAACATTCCATACAGATCACCTTGCAGAATGAGAAGAGGTCACCCACCACCAGTGATACATTTCAGCAGGGGCATTGCTAGCCCCAAAGATCAGTGGCACGTGCCCCGGATCTATTCTGGGGTGCCCCGAATGTCCCTCAGGCAGAGTCATGCTGGGAGCTGTGGTGCCTCAATGGCAGGCATGCTGGGAGCTGTGGTGCTTCAACCGGGGGTATACTGGGTGCTGTGGTGCCTCTATGTGGACATACTGGGTGCTGCTGTTCCATGCTGGGCGCTGTGATGCCTTTATGGGATGGGATGGCATGTAGAGAGCTGTGGTTCTTCTATGGGGGCATTCTGGGAGTTGTGGTGCCTCAATGGGAGGCATGGCCGGATTTCTGGCAAGGCCACATAGGCCATGGCCTAGGGCACCATGAAAGCAAGGGGCGGGCTGTGGGCAGCAGGGTGGCATTAGCAGTTAGCGTGCCGAACATTTGTCCTGCAACACAGAGTTTAAACATGGCAGTGTGCGTCTACCGACAGCCGGATCTGGCACTCAGGGGATGAAGGGGCAGCAAACAGGCACTAGTGTTCTCTGAGCCACCTGTCACTCACGAAATGTGCCGCTCGCCGAGGAGTTTACAATCTAATCCCTTCCAACATGTCACTAACTGTCCTCAGAGGACCCTACAATCTAATCTCTGCCGTGTGTGTGTGGGGGGGGGGGGGGGGGAGTTTAGGATGCTGTTGGTCCGGGGGCAGCTGATCATAGTGGGCCTTGGGCGGCAAAAAATTCAAATCCGGCCCTGATGGGAGGCCTGTGGGAGCATGGGAGGGGGTCTACTAGAATGCTATGGGGGAACTGCCAGATAACCTGGCAGCACGCCACCCCGCCCAGCAGAAAGTATGACTTGCCAGCACAGAAGCTTAGCTATGTTTAAGTGACATTGCCTATTTATGTAATATGCTGCATTTTTTGTTTTAGTATTAATGGAGAGGGGGCGCTTTATCCAACATTTTGCTGAGCAGGCCTACTTAGACCGCTGTTAAGTTCATGTAAATGTGGCTCCACCCATGACCACACCCACATTCTGGCACGTGGCCACACCCATTTTCCGGCTGGCATGCCCAAAAGTGCCCCGGATCTCTGGATCCTAGCAACGCCCCTGAATTTCAGAATCCGGGAGAGATAAGACAATGGGCAAACACTGACTAAATAATCTATAAATGAATATTGTAAAAAATAAGCAATATTTTTCATTAACGGTATGTCATTTTCACTACAGTCCCTCTTTAATTCTTGCTTCCAAGACCCTATTTCACGTTACGGACCTCCATGCTGTATCTTGTTATATGCAATGTAGGTACCACCGTTACAAAAGCATTAATCTCCATCTTTAATGCGACTGCAGTCCTCCTCATGCTAAACAACTAAAAAAAAACAACTGCCTTTTCTTCCTGTTAGTACTACAAAGAAAAATCTTCGATTCTACCTCAAAGGATTATTTCGGCTCATTACTCAAGTCTTAATATCTGCGTCCCGGATCTTTGTGCTACCAGCAATGCGCTGTAACGCACACAGCTTTTTTTAGCCGCGGTATTCTGAGATCTTGGAATTACCGCTCGGAGCCCCTAGGATGAAATACGGGAAAAATATGTTCCCACTGTGAGCGGAAAGGGCCAGCTCATCCCTGAAGGGTCATACGCTAGTTTAAATCTTTGCCTATAATGAATGGCACCGAAACTCATTTTAAATAGAAAATTGCCAAAGTACCCTGAAGCTCTCAGGAAAAGCCTTAAATTCCCCTCTACCTCCGAGTTACAAACAGTATTCAGAATGGAAAAAAAAAAAAAATCAGCGTTTGGGGCAAATTATTAAGTCTGCTACACAGCAAGGTAATGTCACAGACTTATGAGGCCGTGTGTGATCTATCCAGGCCTTAGTTGGAAAACAAGCAGATGATCATATATCACTTCACAACGTTTGTCAGCGTCTCCTGCAGGCGGTTCTGCTACCTGCTTCCTGGTATCATGACCTCAGGAGATAGAACGCCGCCTCCACCGGTTTTCTTTAAAGCAGCAGGGACAGCCATAGTATTCCAGTAAAAAAAAAACATATAAGTAGATAAATACTTTTACTTACATAACATATGCATTGCACTGTCCACGTTTTGATTTCAGTGAATTTTATGTAGTAAATAAAAAGATTCTGTTCCTGGCATTGCCATATTGTTTCCCTCTGACTGAAAGAGAATCTGAAGTGAACATAAACTTATGATATAATGATTTGTGTGTTTAGTACAGCTAAGAAATACAACATTAGCAGCAGAGATCTGAGTCTAATATTGTTTTTCAGCAGGGCTGTGGAGTCGGTACAAACATCTTCCGACTCCAACTCCGACTCCTCAGTTTATGAAACCACCGACTCCGACTCCAACTCCGGGTACCCAAAATGGCTCTGACTCCTCAACTCCAACTCCTTAGTCTAATACTTACCAGGGCTGTGGATTTTGTACAAAATTATCCGACTCCCGACTCAGACTCCTCAGTTTATGAAATCACGACTCCAACTCCGACTCTGGGTACCCAAAATTGCTCCGACTCCTCGACTCCGACTCCAACTCCGACTCCACAGCCCTGTTTTACAGTACAGGAAAAGTTAAAGAAAACCTGAACTGAAAATTAAAAGTCAAAATAAGCATACACAAGTCATACTTACCTTCCAAGTAGTCTGCTCCTCAGTGTCTTTCTCCTGTCCCGCGTCCTGTTTGTTCACTGTGATCAAGGGAATTTTCCGTCCTCCATTTTGAAAATGGCCATTACCCATAACAGCTTGCTGGTCAGCACACAGTTAAACTGTAACATCGCACACTTGAGCCATAGGGAAACATGGACATTACCTGGTACATCAGTTTTCCTCTCAGCTATAACTGACAGCAACTGATATTTTACTGACAGCAACTGATATATTTCAGATCTGACAAAATATTGTCAGAACTGGAAGGGATTATTGTCAGAAGAAAGTGGTGAGCTTATGAGAGGAACTGATGGCAAGGTAACTATGTAATGTTCATTTGAAGTCACCTCATGTGTTTATTTTAAATATTTTTACTCAGTACAGGTTCTCTTTAAGAAACTCCAGTTGTTAACTATGCAAAAGAGCCACTGATTTCTCCAGGACTTTCAAAGTCGCAGAAAGCTGTCTTCTGAAGCTTATTATCTCAAGTGTCTGTCACTGTATTTTGTTTTTTTTCTCCAGAGGAAAATTCAAAAGTTCACTAGCCTGCTCTGTGACATCATTTAGAATGCTGGGTGTAATGTGTAAACTGCAAATATTACAGAATGATGAAATGTTCTAAAACAAAAACAAAACTATACAACTAAAAATAAAAATATGAGAATATTTTCTTTGCTACTAATGTTCTAGTAATTAACTGTACTACACAACCAATTCATTATATCATATTTTTTTTTGCTTCAATATCATTTGAAGCCAATCTAGATGTTATTTCTTCCATTACTCCCCCCCCCCCCCTCTCATAGAAACTGCACTGTCATAGCTAGCTTGCTTTGTAATCACATGTGAGCACAGAATAGATCAGATTTCAGCAGCTCATTGAACTGCCCTCAGCCAATCAGTGAGGAGCAGGAATGTGGGAGGAGTGATGACAAGCTTCCTTCTCGTTGGCAATGGCAAAAAAAGAATAGAGCCAGGGTGACTGAGATAAGATTTATTACCACAGAAACATTTCTGAATAGATTGGAGTGCTTGCAATGCAGGGTAAGGTTGCAGGCTGCATAATAAATACAGAGCAGTGGGTACATGGACTTTGATTTTGTGGCTGACAATCCTTTAATGCAAGAAAAAAAAGGTTTACAATGGTTGAAACAATAATGACTACAGACGGAAAAAAAAAAAGTTTTTTTAACTTCATTTTCACCTATTGTTTATATAAAATGTTTCATTTCTCAGTCAATTTGCACATTACTGAATACATTTGCATTTTTTTTATAACCATTATCTATTAAATAAAGTGTTTCGGCTTTATTGTGTGGCTCGTGAAGAAGGAACGATAACGAGATAAAAATCTAACAGTATTTGACAGGGTGCAAAAGGAAATGAAGTACTAAAAAATTCAGTGCTATCTCCGGAGAACATATGAATATGAATAAAAAGTCAACAAGAAGTAGCACCTTGAAGTTCAGTGGTACACTTAGATTAACTTATAGAAGTGAAAGTGTAAGTGTGCTTTAGGAAGTACTCCGACGATAGTCTACTTTAGGGGACCAGGCAGGAAACCACATAGGAAAATTCAGCTAATGTGATTGGGTGGACGGCACCCTCTCGCACTGCTAGGTTTCCAATAGGTTGTAGAAAACTATGCCCACACTATTTGGCCAATCACAAAGCTTTGTGGTGTAGAGGTTGCTATGATTGGAGCACTGTTCCCTATGAGGTTTCCTGCTAAGTCCCCTAAAGTAGACTAGCGCCAGTACTCTTGCATGACCGAACACGGGCTGATCCATCACCCTGATTCTAATCTAACCTCTTAACAGCGCCCTCTTGTGGTGGCCTGAAATGACTGCTGAATTTCACACTGGACAGGCAATATTTTTGTAATGAATAGTGACATGCCAGCTGCGGTGGATAGCAGTACCACCGCAGCTGCTTCTGGTCCTCTGCCTGCTAGTCTCCTTGCGCCTCGGGCGTCCAGCACGCCGAGGATGGGTGTGGGGAGTAATCGCATGTCGGCTGCGGTGGACGGTTGTTGCTGGGTCCCTGTCTGCTGATTTTTCCGCGTCCCAGGCGTCTAGTACGGCGAGGACGCGTGTCTCTACTGGACTCAGGGGCACATTAGCGCGTGCGTGCGCTCCCCGTAAGGATCTTTATGCCAGGAGGAGGCGCGTCTGCTGACCGGCTGGTCGGCTGATGTCAGAGTGCACGCTCGCCACTCCTGATTGGCCGAGGCTGGTGGGCGTGCCTTGGGGGTCTCCTCCGCTTCTTAAGCCTCTCGGCTTCACTTGCAAGTTGTCTGCTGTCGTGAATACTTCGTGTTAGGGCTCAGACCTTAGATAGTTCCGGTGTGCTTTGATCTAGGAGGAAACCAGGGATTTCACACAAGACTAGGAATTATTATTACTACGGTTATTATTGCTTGATTATCTGTGTATGACTCTGGCTAGTTCTGACCAATCTTACTCTCAGCGATTCTGTACCTGTGCCCTGATCCTGTTGCCAAACCAAGCCTGATTACCGTTCTGTCTCTGTCTCCTGATTTTGTACCTCTGCCCATCTGATCCTGTTGCTTGCCAACCTTGCCTGATACTCGTTCTGTCTCTGTCTGTCGATTCTGTACCTGACCTGTCTGTCTGTTGCCGATCTGATCTGTCTGACCATTCTACTCTCACCAGGGACCCCTGTCTCTGGTGAGAGGTTCAGTACGGGTAGTGCCCACCAGGGCCGGGCCGAGGCATAGGCTGGAGAGGCCCCAGCCTCAGGGCGCAGTGTAGGAGGGGGTGCACAATTCATTTAGCTGTCATTCCTAATTGTGTATGATTATAAATAAGAAATAAATAAGAAATAAATAAGAAAAGGGGATACATAGCAGTGACTGCAAGCCAGATAACTAGATATTAAGGTGTTGGGGAGGTTGTGGGCCCTGTGGCCCTTTTAGTCTAATAGCAATCAGTGTGTGACGGCTGGGGTGGCAGGGATGGAGGGGGAGCGCACTTTGGTGTCTCAGCCTTGGGTGCTGGAGGAACTTGTCCCGGCTCTGGTGCCCACCAGCTCCTCTGGTGAGGTAGGGCAAATACTGCCAGTACTACTGTTACACCAATCACTACACTTAGTGCATTAAAGTGTGATTAGGTTACGTCACTTCTTAGTGGCATATAAGCATTGCTCAGCTAACACATCAGTATCTATATATCTGTATTATTGGTGATTCTGCAGATCATCATATAATCAGGTATATATCTGTATTATAGGTGATACTGCAGATCACCTGATAATCAGAAACTTTGTTCTTGCTAACACCAATCGTTACAATTTTCTATACTGACATTTTCAATGGGTAAAATTGTTAACGTAATGGAGCAGGATGAATTAAGTACACTTGTTTTTTAAAGTGTTAGTACACTTTCCCAAAATATTTGCCTCTTTAAGTTTTATTAGGCCAACAGTGCAGGCTTGCAAAAAAAAAAAAAACAATTAGAAATATTCAAAGCCCACAGCACACTTACTTACATTGTTTATGTATGTTATACAGTATTTTCGTTGGCTAAGATAGCTATGGTTGCCTCAGGTGAAAAGTGAGAGTCCTGACCTCAGTCTCAATGGGATGCAGTGGTGTAATCTGAAGGCTTTAATTTAAGTAAGTCAATTAAAAATGATACATCATGAACTAAAAAAAAATGTCCATGCAAGAATGGGCTGTAATATATCCTAAACAATGTGTAGGTCTTTCCTGGCAATCAGAAATTTAGGGGGGAAAAACCTGCTATGGGATAACATGACACTTCTCTTTATGAAGGCTCCTGATGGTTTTCAGTCCTCCTCCTCTGTAATCTCATGTTCCTGATGGTCTCCAAACCTCTTGTTCTGTAACCTCAGGCTCCCAGGGACCCTGGTTCTCCAGCTCTGTAACCTCAAACTCTGAAGGTCTCTGGCTGTCCTGTTCTGTAACCTCAGGCTTGTGAACATCTCTTGTCCTCCTGCTCTGAAACCTCAGGCTTCTAAAGGTCTCTGGTCTTCCTGCTCTGCAACCTCAGGCTGTTGAAGGTCTCTGGTCCTCCTGCTCTGCAACCTCAGGCTGTTGAAGGTCTCTGGTCCTCCTGCTCTGCAAACTCAGGCTTCTAAAGGTCTCCAGTCCTCCTGCTCAGTAACCTCAGGCTTCTGAAGATCTCCAGTCTTCCTGCCCTGTAACCTCAGGCTATCAATGGTCTCCAGTCCTTCTGCTGTGTAACCTCAGGCTTCTGAAGATCTCCAGTCTTCCTGCCCTGTAACCTCAGGCTATCAATGGTCTCCAGTCCTTCTGCTGTGTAACCTCAGGCTTCTGAAGGTCTTCAGTCTTCCTGCCCTGTAACCTCAGGCTATCAATGGTCTCCAGTCTTTCTGCTGTGTAACCTCAGGCTTCTGAAGATCTCCAGTCTTCCTGCCCTGTAACCTCAGGCTATCAATGGTCTCCAGTCCTTCTGCTGTGTAACCTCAGGCTTCTGAAGGTCTTCAGTCTTCCTGCTCTGTAACCTAAGGCTATCAATGGTCTCCAGTCCTTCTGCTGTGCAGCAGCACCAGGTTTCTGAAGGTCTCTAGTCCTCCTGCTCTGTAAGCTCAGGCTCCCAATGGTATCTGGTCCTCCTTAACTGTAAATTAAAGTTCTTTTCATGTGAAGGCTCAATGGAGACATTGGAGACTCAACCATAAACTTGTGTGATTGAGCCTTTATTTTTTATGTCTCCAATGGTAAAGGAATGATTCAGATTAATGAGGAGGCCATGGTGTTTGCTCTCTTTAAGTAAAGGTTAAGAACTACAAGTTTGCTAACAATACAGTATGATACAGGTGTTTGAGAAGGTCCTTGACGATCACCACACTATGGGGGAGAACGTCTTCGGCCTAGGGAAAGGATGAGACCAGGAGCCCTTATGGTGCAGTAACATTAGAACAAGTGGATTGTATAATAATGTGGGTAATGAATACTCACAAAGGTGGGTGCCCTGATGCAACCAATGACAATCGCATGCGGAAAAAAAACGTTTCCGCTCGGTGTTCTGGAACACTCTGGGTCCAGACGGTCGCTCTCCTCCAATGGTCCTATATACTGGTGGGAGGTCTCCCAAGTAATATAGAGGCACCTCAAAAGAGGTATGGGATACGGAGGCAAGTTGGTGGAGGCGCCCTTAAAAAATAAATAAAAGAGGTATCTTACCTCATCAAAAGACTCACATAGGTGAAAAAGGGAGTCTTTATTAAAATTAATTAATTAAACATTTTTTTTTAAATAAAGACTCCCTTTTTCACCTATGTGAGTCTTTTGATGAGGTAAGATACCTCTTTTATTTATTTTTTATATTTTTATTTTTATTAGAATACCCTATATTGGTCTAATAAGTTTTAAGGGCGCCTCCACTGACTTGCGTCCGTAATACGGTATGATGCTAAAATGTCTGCTTGCATGCTGTGTGATGTTGGTTAGAGTAGGAACTGGTTCCAAGGAGGAAACCTTAAAGGGGAACTCCAGTGAAAATAATGTAATAAAAAAGTGCTTCATTTTTACAATAATTATGTATAAATGATTTAGTCAGTGTTTGCCCATTCTAAAATATTTTAAATCCCTGATTTACATTCTGACATTTATTACATGGTGACATTTTTACTGTTGGCAGGTGATGTAGCTGCTGCATGCTTTTTTGGCAGTTGGAAACAGCTGTAAACAGCTATTTCCCACAATGCAGCAAGGTTCACAGACAGGAAACTGCCAAGAGTACGTACTCAGAGTTTTGTATGGCTGATATTCACCACAATATCAGCCATACAGCGCCCCCTGATGGTCTGTTTGTGAAAAGGAATAGATTTCTCATGTAGAATCGGGTATCAGCTACTGATTGGGACTAAATTAAATTCTTGGTCGTAGTTTCTCTTTAAAAGACAACCAAGGTGACATGTGGCATGATGAGATAGACATGTGTATGTACAGTGCCTAGCACACTAATAACTATGCTGTGTTCCTTTTTTTCTTTCCATGCCTGAAAAAGTTAAAAACCAGGTATGCAAGTGACAAGTTTCTGTCTTGGTCGGGACTGGGTCAAACTATAGCATAACCCTCACTGATAAGTAATTACAGCCATAAAACACTTTTCTGTTCATAGATTTGAGCTCTGGCATATATCAATAGTAGTCATTGAGCAGAGTCAATGAAACAGTAAAAACTTAAAAAACAGATTTAAATATAAAATAAAACTGTGGATATCTTAAAAAGCCATTTTTAGGAGAAGTAGGATCGTTACTATTGCTTATCTCAAAAGTTTATTTTCACCTCGGATGTCCTTTAACGTTTGCTGAATCTGCATTTAATCAAAATACTGGAGTGTTTTGATATCTAATGCCCTCGACCTCCAACACCTTCAGAGGTTTCTATATATGTCTGTATTCTTGGTTGCCTGATTGCATGTAGTTTTTGAGTGCAAGTGGTTAATATTGATATTTGCTTGAATTGCATAAATTTGCATACACAATTTTCATAATGCTGAATCAACTCGAAATTATTTGCATTTCATTAATAATAATAATAATAATAATAATCCGAACATTTGTATAGCGCTTTTCTCCTGTCAGACTCAAATCGCTCAAGAGCTGCAGCCACTGGGACGCGCTTAAGAGGCCACCCTGCAGTGTTATGGAGTCTTGCCTTGAACTCCTTACTGAATAGGTACTTGACCTAGCCAGGATTCGAACCCTGGTCTCCCGTGTCAAAGGTGGTGCCCTTAACCAGTACACTTTCCAGCCACTGCATAACCATTCCTAATCCTAATGTCCTCTTTAAAGAGAACCTGTAACAAAAAACAAGGGGGTACTCACCTTGGGAGGGGGAAGCCTCAGGGTCCCAATGAGGCTTCCCCCTCCCCTGTAGCTGCAGGCAATCAAGCGTTGGCTCCCCCGAAGTGTCCCGGAATCCTCTCTTGGCAAGCCTGATAGGCGCTGATAAGCGCTGATTTATTTACCTTTCCTGGCTCCAGCTGGGGCAATGTTGCTGCTCTCCGCACGGAGATAGGCAAAAATAGCCGAGCTCCGTTGAGTCCGCTCTACTGCACAGGAGCAGGAGACTTACGCCTGCGCAGTAGAGCGGGCCGACTGCGATCGACTATTTCCGCCTATCTCCGAGCGGAGAGCTGATACTGCGCCTGTGCTGGAGCCGGGAAGGTAAATATTTACATCCCCGCTGTTCGGGGAGCTTTATCTCCGCTGCCGTGGGACCAAGGAGGATGGGAGATGCCTCAATAGGATCCCGAGGCTTCCCCCACCACAGGGGAGTACCCTCAGGGGAGGTTTTTCTCAGTACAGGTTTTCTTTAAAGCCATTATTTCCCACAATGCAATGAGGTTCACATACAGCAAACTGTCAGGACCATGATCATGACATCACACTGTAGGAGGGGTTTCACCACAGTATTAGTTATACAGACCCCACTGATGAGCAATTCGGGAAAAGGTAAAGATTTCTCATGGGAAAGGAGGTATCAGGTACTGATTGGGATGACGTTCAATCCTCTGCTTAAGTTTCTCTTTAAGATATTTAGACAAATGTAGTTAAAGCAAGTTTGTCTTTCAAATCGCTTGACATTTACCTAAGTTGTACTAAAGTTTAACGTTTGTCTGTGACCCAATAGCCAACTTGTATAGTTTTTAATGTTCTTTATTCTTCTGAAAAACCAATAACAGCCACCTTAAAGAGAACCCGAGGTGGGTTTGAAGAATATTATCTGCATACAGAGGCTGGATCTGCCTATACAGCCCAGCCGCTGTTGCTATCCCAAACCCCCCTAAGGTCCCCCTGCACTCTGCAATCCCTCATAAATCACAGCCACGCTGCTGACAAACAGCTTGTCAGAGCTGGTTGTGTTTATCTCTATAGTGTCAGTCTGCTGCTCTCCCCGCCTCCTGCAGAGCTCCAGTCCCCGCCTGCATCCCTTCCCTCCCTGCTGATTGGAGGGAAGGGACAGGGGCAGGGACCGGATCTAGGCAGGAGGCGGGGGAGCAGCTGAGACTGACACTACAGATGTAAACACAGCCTCACAGCATTGCTGTGATTTATGAGGGATTGCAGAGTGCAGGGGGACCTTAGTGGGGTTTGGGATAGCAACAGAGGCTGGGCTGTATAGGCAGATCCAGCCTCTGTATGCAGATAACATTCTTCAAACACACCTCGGGTTCTCTTTAAAGTAAGTAAATAGGGTAACGACATGACCTTACCTCCCATCAGGAGTTTAAAAGAGTAAACTTAACTAGAAAATAGAGCATTACCCTACGTAAATGTCATCTGCCATGCCCCGGCAGAGCTTGGTCAGTGGGAGTTTCCATGCGGAACAGAAGAAGCAGACGTTAGTTAATGCATTCTTCAGGAAATGATAATGGAAAACAGAGGGAGCAAGTTTCCTCTAATGACAACTAATCCTCCGAAACCAAAAAACTGCCAATTATTCCGCAAGAAAACACAAAGTGCAGCCAGAGCACTTTTACAGGGACGAGCGGGACTTTGCCTACGGGCAAAATGCGGCTCATTTGTGTCATTCTGGAGCGCGGAGATCAGAAAGTTAATTACCTCCTTTCCTAAATACTGAGATCGGTATTACTTTTTATTGAGACCTGAACTTGGGAGACAATGATAGGAACAATTGCTGACACTCCTTTTGAAAATAATACTCTTCTAGCTGCCATCTCGATAATCTGCTTCTGCTACATATTATCATTGTTTTACATCGTGCCATAATCTTTTAATCGCACTGGAAAACGGTTCAAACGTGGTGTTTAAAGGATTACCTTCATGGGCGCTGAGCTATAGGCTCTACTGCGGCTCATTGGAGATTTTGCTCCATTTCCCTGAAGAAGTCCTGAGAAACGCATTGCAATCTATGAGAGTTTGCTCACTTGATTCAATAAAATGACATTCTTACACCTCACCATGGAGTTCCCCCCCCCTGAGAGGGGGTCAGTTTACCTTTACCTCCTCTATTTTTAAACTGTTTTTGATACTTTTATTCTACTTTGGAGTCTCTGAACCACGTACATAATTATACCACCTTGTGTGGAGGATATATCCCTTTGTGGTTTTGTACGAAGTTTTCTTGTACTGCGCCTGCGCAGTAAGCTTCCAATGACGTGCGTGGGAGCAAGCACGCAGAGGGCCACGGCCACACAGCCGCAGTTCTATTCGTCTAGTTATACGAATAATTAGACCGGTCCGGCGGCGGGGGAAAAGAGCATCGGAGGAGGACGGCGCGGGACATGACAGCTACAGGGGGCCATTAGAAGCCCCAGGTAAGTGTCAGTTTTTGTGGTTTTTTTTAGGCAAGATAACCCCTTTAACCCTAATAGGAGAGGAAGAGGCACCCCAAAATAAATCTTACCATTAAAAAAGGACTGAGCCAGTAGAAGTAAAACGTATCTAATAGAAATCAGACACTAGTAGGATAACGCGTTTCATGGAACATAGTCCGCTTCTTCAGATCAATACGAACAGTGTCTTGTGGTTTAGGTTTAGTTGGTCAGTAGCATCAAACAACGATATATTGACTTATTAACCTACAGTAAGTGGGGTTGAGTTTGTTCTCCTCAGCTGCCTACTGTTGCGCTTTAAGTAGTCTTTATCCCTGTGTAACAACTACTACTACTGTTATGTTACTACACTATACAGCATATTGGCTTTTGGTAGCCTCTAGTGTACCTTTGCCTTGTATGTTCCGTTCATATTACTCAATTGTGATTAATCAACATTTTAATGACACGCCCTCCACCCCAATAGCATAGCATTGTATACAAAGGGTATGATCAGCTATAGCCAGGACATGGTTAATGGCTTATTGTGTGCTATTGCATTTTATTCTGACTTTTTTTTGCTGCAAGTAATTAGTGATGAGGCGTTAACATACATTTTGACATAGAAGTTTTGCACATACTACTGTTTTAACCCTTTAGCAGCCAATTTATTTAGAGGCTTGCAAGTGCTCCAGCCTCCAGGCCAATTTATTTTAACACATTTTTTTCATTTCTTACTAGCCGATAGCCTGGCATTGCCCGGGTACGTATTTGGCTGGTGTTGGCTCCGCCCACTTTTCCTATCCCTAACACACAATTACTCAATGAGTAATGAGTCTGTAAGCTTTTCGGGCTTTGGTATCAATAATTTGCATTGAAATGAAACAAATCTGATTGGCTGTTGTGCCACCCCCTTTTCTGAATTTGAACCCCAGTCACCCAATGACCAACTGTACCCAGGTGTGAGGTTTGTGCCATTGACAGTGCAAGAATGGCAGCAATGAAATATTCCCCTTGAAAATCAATAGGTGAAATGTGGATTGGCTTTTGTAGGCTCCACCCACTTTTCTGAATATTAATCCCAGTCACCCAGTGACCAGCTGTGCAAAGTTTGAGGACCCTGCCATTAACAGTGTAAGAATGGCTGCAGTTTACATTTTCCCAGCGAAATTTGTATTTGTCTCCGCCCACTTTTTAGTTATGGGGATAAAAAGTATCCTATATGTTAATCCAGGTAATGCACTATGTGTGCCAAATTTCATTCAAATCTGTTCAGCCATTGTTGCGTGATTGAGTAACAAACATCCAAACAGCCAAACTTTTGCATTTATAATATTAGTAGGATATATATATAATGAAAAGGCTAAAGAAAAAATTACCATCGTTAGTCACTTCCAACTCCCACAATACACCACCAACAACAAAAAATCACCATCGTTGTTCCCCACTGGCTTCAATGCACCACAATGGAATTCTGTTTTCCATTCCCTTACCGGCCCTGTTTGTGTAGAATAAAATCCATGTTAATTTATTTCCCCCGAACGCAGTATGTATTGTGGACCCTGGGATAGGTTAAAGCTATGAAGCGGTCCAATAATACTGCCAACTTCACTAAAACGCAGGAAAAAACACAGCGGATTAAGTAAGAAAAATAATCAGCACAGCAGTAATCTAAAATAGCTGAGCTGGCGATAAATACAGCATCCTAACAAATGTTATAATTCATTTTACTGTAGCAACAATTTCCTGCTTAATCTCCCCAGGTACAGGCCTAGAAAGAAGCCAATTTCTCTTTTGTTTAGAAATAATATTTGTGGAAGGCGTTGTTTTTTTTTTTATTACACTTGCCTGGCCTGGTGACCTAAGCCCATTTAAAAACAGGCTCTAGGTCTGTCACCGCCACGCGCGCACCCACTCACACGCCACCGCCACGCACGCACGCACACACACACACACACACACACACACACACACACACACACACACACACACAGCCCTCTGGCCCGTCCTGCGTCCTTTCCCAACGGCTGTCAGTGCAAGACATGAGCAGTAGCGCAAAAGCACTGACACAGGGACAGGACACAGGGGCACTTGTACATTATTAGGTAGGATAGTTTACCAATATTTTACTATAGGAAGTAGAATATTGGTAATTTTACAGATATTCTACAACTGGGAGTCTCCGGAGCTATTCTTATAGGTATGCCCCTCTGCTTACCACCAGGCTTTTTTTTAAGTAGATAGGAGCAGGGTCTGAAGAGACACCAGAAAGGCCCCCTGGCACAAACCAGGCCCTAGGCTCCAACCTGGGTTGCCTTGGTTGCATCCTACAGCAGCAGATCTGTTTTTGGACAGAGCTTTATTTTACCTGTGTATCAGCTTCTTATAAGGAACACCTATACTAAGCCTGCTAACTCACATTTGTAAAATAAGCAGGGTGTGTAAGTAAGAAAAGTGAGACCTAAAGAAAAAAAAAACAACATACCTAATAATTTTTTTCTGCTATCTCCCCATCCTACAACAGCAGTGCCATGGTGTATAGTATATAGGATATAGTATATAAAGAAGATATAGTATATAAAGAGAAAACTGTTCCCAGGCATTTTTCAATTTCCCTTCTCAGCCTTAGCCTGTCACACTGAACTGCCCTCTGCTAATCAGTGAGGAGCATGGAATTTGGTATCAGAATCAGAATCTTTTATTTCGCCAAGCACGACTGGGTCGTGCCCGGAATTGGGCTTGGCACGTACAGGGTAATGATACACAATATAGTTACAGATACAGGACAGGACATGCAGTAGGAACAGAACATTTACAGAATACAGAACATTATATGACCTTTATGCAGGGGAAGACAATGTGGCATAGGTTACAATACAAAAACAACCGAAAGGTGTGCTTAAGCTAGAGCGCCGTATATGTGCGGAGTGCTTCAGTGCGTCATGGTATTGTGGGGTGGGGATGGCCATTTCCCTGGAGAGAGTTCAGGAGGTTGACGGCCGAGGGAAATAAACTGTTCTTGTGTCTTGAGGTCCTGGTGTAGATGGATCGGAACCGGAGCTTCCGGCTCGAGGAGAGCTGATTAAAGAAGCGGTAGCCAGGGTGTGAGCGGTCGTTTGCGATCTTTAATGCTCTGGTGTTCAACCTGGAGTGGTAGAGGAAGTCCAGAGTGGGAAGGGATCTCCCGATGGTAGGGGAGATAACAAGCTTCCTTCTTCCTGGCAATGTACCAGAATGGAGCCAGGCTGAATGAGATTCATCAGAGCAGAAACATTTATGACTATATTGGAATACTTGCAATGCAGGGTCGGGTTGCAGACTGCATAATAAACACAGAGCAGTGGGTAAAAGGAATTTGATTTTGTGGGTGACAATCCCGCTTTAAGTTTGTATGAAGCCTCTTTTCTCTTGTATCTTGGTATTGTAATGATCCGCTCAGCTGTCTGCACAGACAGACAGCTGTTTGACCATTCCTTAAATCTGAGGGCTGCAGGTCTCTGGAAAAGAGACCTGTCTTTACTTTGCAAGTTTTAGACTTGCTCTGCTACTGAAGAATTTGCATACACTTGTCATGCAAATTGCCTAGCTGCCTCCTTTGAAGGCTTGCAGTATAAATACCATGTTCTCCCAGGATCCTTTGCTGGTCATGATGGTTTGTTCCTGCTAACACCTGGAGTGTCAGCCTTTGCTATCGTTTGCTAAAGATTATCTTAGAGTAATTCCCTGGGACTGCACTAGGCATCCCTTCTAGTGCAGTCAGGTTGTATTATCTGTTTTGCCTTGTTCTGTTTCTCTGCCTCGATTGTCTTGTCACCAGCGGCGGTCGACAGGAAATCGTTCTGTCTGTCTGAGAGTGTAGGCCAGAGCTGCGGTTGCTACTGGCTGCTCCATCTGTCTGGATTGCATTCGCCCTAGTGGTAGTGGCAGTGCTTCCTTCTGTATTCTGCCTTAGGGGTGCTAACCAGAGCAGCGGTTGCTACTGGTAGCCCCATCTGTTTGTCTGTCTGGATCGCATCCGCTCTAGCGGTAGCAGCGGTGGTTCCTTCTATATTCTGCCTTAGGGGTGCTAGCCAGAGCAGCGGTTGTTACTGGTAGCCCCATCTGTCTGTCTGTCTTGTCTGGTACGAACGCTTGCTGTAGGCTCGGTGAGGTAACCGTTTATCAAGCGTTCGCGTTCTCTATGTCATGTTTGTGTTCTTTGGTTAGTTAGAGTGGCACGCTTATCACTGGGCGCCTAACGCGCGGCGATCGTGTCTAAAACGCGTTCGCTGTTGCGAATGAGTGCGGTGTTCGCGTTTAGCTAGCGTTTGTTGTTTTCCTTGACGTTCTGATCATTGTTATTTGTTATGTCTTTTCTGCTACACTTGTGCTCTGTCTAATTCGGTCTTGTGTCTCTATTGACAATCGCCACTCTTGCGATTGCGTTCCCACTTCGTTTCCGTTGTTGTGTGTTCACCGTTGCTGAGTGGCGACTAGATTGATGGACACACATACATTCCTTCTCTGTGCTTACTCAGTCTTGTTTTGCTGTTAGCAATCGTCATCTCTTGAGATTGCGTTCTCACTTGCTTTCCGCTGTTGTGTGTTTGCTGTCACTGGGTGGCGACTAGATTGGTGGACATACATACATTCCTTCTCTGTGTTTATTAAGTCTTGTGTCGCTGTTAGCAATCGCCATCTCTTGCGATTGCTTTCCCACTTGGTCTTCACTGTTGTGTGTTCATCGTCGCTGGGTGGCGACTAGATTGGTAGACACACATACATTCTGTCTCTGTGCTCTCTCTCTTTAAGGGCTATCTTGCCCTGCATTGCTTCCCCTCGTACAATTCCTACCTGGCATCTGTGGCAGTACAGAGGGGTTGTTCCTCTGTTCTCCACAGCTCCATCTGCCGGCAGGAATTCCCCTCTACAGGTGCATAGCACCATTGCTGGGTTCTCTCAGATTATACGCTTGTGGAGGATTTCCGCAGTGTCAGCGCGCATCCTGTGCGCTGACCACGGAAATAATTCCTCAATCGTTACAGGTATTCATGTATCTGCGAGCTATCACAAGATGTGCAACACAACTGTGGTTTTTTTACATATTACTAATGCCAGTCCTTGTAGCCGGCGCTACACAAGTTGTTTGCACTGTACAGATCGATATTAATAATACTATTTTTTTTTCCTTAGACACAAATTTTCTCTATTACCTTTTCAAGAACTTTGACTCATATGAAAAGGAAATATCTACTGGAGAATATCTCATTACAAATAGATGGCAAGTTATTTGATTTATTCATTAGCCCGGCAATATTGCCATCAAGCCAATGCAATCTACTCTTACAGGTTGTGTCCCATATTTTTTCATATCTCAGTAATCAATAAAGTGTGAAATTTTACCAGAAGAATAACTCGCCAAATCAATCATTAAACACTTAAAAAATATTAAGTTCAAAATCGATCAGCAAAGAAAAGAGAAAAATTACATAACATCATAGATATAAAGTCTATATAGACAATAATCCATAATATCACACAAAACATATTATTAATCAACCTTTCAGAATATATATACTCATATAAGGCAATACAAGTATAAAGCTGGGAACGGCAAGCAAAGATTACAAAAAATAAAGAAGAAAAGGAGCATAGCTTTAGCTATATACGACATTGCAAAAAAAAAAAAAACACAGCTTGAAAAAACTAAAAGCATCTGATAAAGATCCATTTAAACATTAGGTAGCACATTAAGAGCAACAGATAGTTGAAAACTGTAATGATCCGCTCAGCTGTCTGCACAGACAGACAGCTGTTTGACCATTCCTTAAGTCTGAGGGCTGCAGGTCTCTGGAAAAGAGACCTGTCTTTACTTTGCAAGTTTCAGACTTGCTCTGCTACTGAGGAATTTGCATACACTTGTCATGCAAATTGCCTAGCTGCCTCCTTTGAAGGCTTGCAGTATAAATACCATGTTCTCCCAGGATCCTTTGCTGGTCATGATGGTTTGTTCCTGCTAACACCTGGAGTGTCAGCCTTTGCTATCGTTTGCTAAAGATTATCTTAGAGTAATTCCCTGGGACTGCACTAGGCATCCCTTCTAGTGCAGTCAGGTTGTATTATCTGTTTTGCCTTGTTCTGTTTCTCTGCCTCGATTGTTTTGTCACCAGCGGCGGTCGACAGGAAATCGTTCTGTCTGTCTGGGAGTGTAGGCCAGAGCTGCGGTTGCTACTGCCTGCTCCATCTGTCTGGATTGCATTCGCCCTAGTGGTAGTAGTGGCAGTGCTTCCTTCTGCATTCTGCCTTAGGGGTGCTAACCAGAGCAGCGGTTGCTACTGGTAGCCCCATCTGTCTGTCTGTCTTGTCTGGTACGAACGCTTGCTGTAGGCTCGGTGAGGTAACTGTTTAGCAAGCGTTCGCGTTCTCTATTTTGTGTTTGTGTACTTTGGTTAGTTAGGGTGGCACCCTTATCACTGGGAGCCTAACGCGCGGTGATCGTGCTAAACGCGTTCGCTGTTGCGAATGAGTGCGTTGTTCGCGTTTAGCTAGCGTTTGTTATTTTCCTTGATGTTCTCATCATTGTTATTTGTTATGTCTCTCCTGCTACACTTGTACTCTGTCTAATTCGGTCTTGTGTCACTATTGGCAATCGCCACTCTTGCGATTGCGTTCCCACTTCGTTTCCACTGTTGTGTTTTCACCGTCGCTGGGTGGCGACTAGATTGGTGGACATACATACATTCCTTCTCTGTGTTTATTCAGTCTTGTGTCGCTGTTAGCAATCGCCATCTCTTGCGATTGCTTTCCCACTTGGTCTTCACTGTTGTGTGTTCATCGTCGCTGGGTGGCGACTAGATTGGTAGACACACATACATTCTGTCTCTGTGCTCTATCTCTTTAAGGGCTATCTTGCCCTGCATTGCTTCCCCTCGTACAATTCCTATCTGGCATCTGTGGCAGTACAGAGGGGTCGTTCCTCCGTTCTCCACAGCTCCATCTGCCGGCAGGAATTCCACTCTACAGGTGCATAGCACCATTGCTGGGTTCCCTCAGATTATACGCTTGTGGAGGATTTCCGCACTGTCAGCGCGCATCCTGTGCGCTGACCACGGAAGTAATTCCACAATCGTTACAAAAACTATGCTCAAAAAAGTCAGTGGTATGAACCCATCACATTTCGTGGACAAAAGCTTACTTTATCCAATTGTATCTGTGAAACAAACTTATGTGTTGTCTGATGCCTTAAAGAACAACTGAAGTGAGAAGAATATGGAGGCTGCCATATTTATTTCCTTTTAAACAATACCAGTTGCATGGCAATTCTGCCGATCTATTTAGCTGCAGTAGAGTTTGAACAACACCAGAAACAAGCATGCCGCTAATCTTTTCAGACCTGACAATAATGTCATAAACACCTGATCTGATGCATGCTTGTTCGGGGTCTATGGCTAAAAGTATTAGAGGCAGAGAGGATCGGCAGGACAGCCAGGCAACTGGTATTGTTTAAGAGGAAATCAATATGGCAGCCTTCATATCCGTCTCGCTTCAGTTGTCCTTTAAAGGGAAGGTTCAGGGAGGGTGGAGAAAAAATAAAAATCAATTTCCACTTACCTGGGGCTTCCTCCAGCCCGTGGCAGGCAGGAGGTGCCCTCGCCGCCGCTCCGCAGGCTCCCGGTGGTCTCCGGTGGCCGACCCGACCTGGCCAGGCCGGGCTCTTCTGCGCTCCAAGTCCTGGCACTTCTGCGTCCCACGCCGGCGCGCTGACGTCATCAGACGTCCGCCGGGCTGTACTGCGCATGCGCAGTAGTTCTGCGCATGCGCAGTACAGCCCGGCGGACGTCCGATGACGTCAGCGCGCCGGTGTGGGACGCAGAAGTGCCAGGACTTGGAGCGCAGAAGAGCCCGACCTGGCAGCCGGCCTGGCCAGGTCGGGTCGGCCACCGGAGACCACCGGGAGCCTGCAGAGCGGCAGCGAGGGCACCTCCTGCCTGCCACGGGCTGGAGGAAGCCCCAGGTAAGTAGAAATTGATTTTTATTTTTTCTCCACCCTCCCTGAACCTTCCCTTGAAGCATGTAGCACTTGTGAAATTGAGAGAACCCATAAACACTCAGTTCAGATTGAACTGATTATAAGCAGATGCACCACTAGTTACTTCAGATCCTGATCAGGTTTATAATAGAAATGTAATTGTGAGCCATTGATTCTATTACTACAGAGATCTTATATGGGCAATGCAGTGCAAAACCACCATCTGTCCCATTAGTTGATTGGTTTAAATTTCACAGCTGCCTTTTCTGATTGATTTTCTCCCCAAACTGAACAGCACTATTGCTACATGGGAAAGTACACTACAAGCAGACTGGATCAGAATGACTGAATCTTCCTGATACACTGTAAATTGGAGCAGTTGATCGGTCTATGACCAGCATAACTCCGTGCTCAAATTTAGTGCTTCTGTTGTTTACATTAAAGGGAACCAGTGGTGAGAGTGGTGTATTTCCTTTTAAATAATGCACATTGCTTGGCTGTCCTGCTGATCCTTTGCATCTAATACTTTAAGCCATATACCGTACTCTGAACAAGCATGCACATCAGATGTCTATGACAAATCTGATAGAATTAGCTGCATTGCTGGTTTCAGGTGTGTGATTCAGACCCTACTGACCAAAATGATCAGCAGGACTGCCAGGCAACTGGTATTGTTTAAAAATAAATAAATATTACAGCTTTCATAGGTCTCACACCTCAGGTTTCATTTAAAAGTGTCATAATTGGCAGATGAGAGACTCTCAATGGTTTATAGATGGCAGGATGGGGCGGGTCCAGAGCAGCATCTGCCACTTCTTGCGTGCAAATGATTTTATGAAAGGGGCAGGGCTCCTCGGAATATTAGAACACGAAGTAAAAATAGAGATTCACAGAAACATCTTAAAATAAAAATTACCACCTACAACATTCAGAGAAACATTAGGAGATCACAAAATAAATAACTCTTCAATTAACCATTTCGCCGCCCATGTACAGTATATCTACGCCCCTTTAAACTTCATTTCCACGCCTGGGGAGTAGATATACGTACACCCGCCGTTACCGCTGCTGTCCGTGCTCATGCACACCGCCACCCGCTTGCCCGGAGATCAATGAACGGGAACGCAGTTCCCATTTATTGATCTAAGTCCTCGCAGCAATGATCAGCTGCTTCTATGAGAATCTGTGCGATCATTCTAAAAAAGGTTTTCCATCCTCACTACACTTCCTGTAAGCGTACATACAACGCTTACAGGACGCATTCACAAAAAAAATTACTGTGGCCATCTTGTGGCCAAATAGTAAAACTACATTTAAAAGCATTTTTTTATATATACAAATACATATTTTTACATTTTAAATTAACTCATTACTTCCCACACTCCCCAATAGTTACCAATTTTTTTTTTGTAAAAAAAAAAAATTACAATAAAAATACATATATAGTTACCTTAGGCACTGAACTCTTTATGTATGTCAATAGGTTATATTACTGTTACTTTATAAATTATGGGCTTGTAATTAGGGATGGACGCAAAACTGAAAAAATGCACCTTTATTTCCGTATAAAATATTGGCGCCATACATTGTGATAGGGACATAATTTAAACGGTGTAATAACCAGTACAAATGGGCAAATTAATTATGTGGATTTTAATTACGGTAGCATGCATTATTTAAAAAACTATAATGGCCGAAAATTGAAAAATAATGATTTTTTTCCCAAATCTTTTCTAATTTTCCCATTAAAAACACATTTATAATAAAATAATTCTTGTCATAATGTCCCACCCAAAGAAAGCCTAATTGGTGGGAAAAAAACAAGATATAGTTCATTTCATTGTGATAAGTAGGGATAAAGTTATAGGCGAATGAATGGAAGGAGCGCTGAAAGGTGAAAATTGCTCTGGTGCTCAAGGGGTAAAACCCCTCAGTTGTGAAGTGGTTAAGTATTGTAAACCACAAGATATTTGCCCTGGACAGAAAAGTAGTATTCTATAATAGGCTGAGCGCGAAATAATACACAAAAAGGACACTGAGCAACATAGAAAGAAATCACTACTTGGATCTTTAGCATTTTTTCCCCCCAGGAATGCTGAGCAAGACCTACTTTCTCGTAGTATTTGATCTCGTAGTCCAGAATGGCCCCATTAGGATAGTTTGGCTCTTGCCACGAGAGAGCAATGCTGCTCTGGGATGCCCAGTCTTTCCTCACCATGCCAATTAGTGAAGGAGCTGCAAGAGAAAAGAGGACAGTTTAGGTGCTGGAGTAACAGAATCCTGAAGCATTTCTCTCTTTACCATCCGTTCCACAGCTTCTGCCAGAATGAATAGACACTGCCCAGGGCACTCTGGATCAGAAAACAAACAATTCTTACCCTGCTTCCTCTTTCATTCATGCAACAGAAAGTCTGCCAGGAAACAAGAAGTCTGGCCAATCTAACAAGCGCTTATCCTTTTAGCTCATCACCCTTTTATTCTAGAAATAAACTACGAGTACTTTACATTTCCCAAAAAATAGCTACAGCCAAAATAAACCCAAAATGAAAGGGGGATGAAACTAAAAATTACATTGTTGCTCTACAACATTAAACACGTTACAATGAATATGAAAGACTACAAGATCGGTCAAATGTCATTTGAAAGCAAATTTACACTTCTCAGAAGTTAAGTGATAGCAATGCTGGTTTCAGGGGAAATGATTAGATTCAGCAAATAAAACCAAAAAAATGTATTTGCTTCCTTGGTGGATACAGCAGAAACTTTTCTGTACACAGCTTAGTAAACTTTAGGTAGCCATACACTGGTCGATTTACCATCAGATCGACCAACAGACAGATCCCTCTCTGATCGAATCTGATCAGATAAGGATCGTATGGCTGCCTTTACTGCAAACAGATTGTGTATCGATTTCAGCCTGAAACCAATTCACAATCTGCTGAGCTGCCGCCTGCCCCCCCCCCCCCCGGCATACATTACCTGAGGCTGGCTCCCGGGCGTGATGTCCCCGTCATGTGGCACCTCCGGCATCCGCATATAACTTACGCTATCACACCAGTGACAGCGAAAGTTAAAATAGAGCGCCCTCTATTTGTACTTCCGCTGTCACTAGCGTGACAGCGGAAGTTATACAAGGATGCCGGAGGTGCCATGACGGGAGCAGTGACGGACGGGATGCCCGGGAGCCAGCCTCAGGTAATGTATACTTGTGTTGAAAGTCCCGGAATCGTACGCTCCCTACCTGCGGGCGATCGACAGTAATTTCCGGAATGGCGCGATCGACGGACCGATTGATATCAAGAGGAAATCAATCGGTCGGGTGCGTTTAGCGCGAACTATTTGACAGCAGATTCGATCCCAGTGATCGAATCTGCTGTCGATCGGCAGGAAATCGGGGCAGTGTATGGCCAGCTTTTTGGCCTCAATTCACTAAGCAGTTTAGACTATCCTACTGATGGTTTTTAGTCTACTGATGGTTTGGTCAGTTGCATCAAAGGGGAATTTACTATTACCAAATGTTTTTGACCTGTTTTTAGACCTGGTCTAAACCATTTGGCAATTAGGTGGGTAAAGCAGGGGGGATGATCAAAAGATGCAATTCACAAACAAGTAGCTATGATGACTGACATCCTTCTCCTTTGATGAGCTCTCCTCTGCATACAATTAAACTCCTGCATAATTAATTCAAAAGGTTCCATCCTCACATCTAAAATGCCGCCCCGAATTACTTTACCAATAAGAAATCAACTGGTCTAATTTCTGTCAGAAAAAGTGGGCGTGATTACTCTTTGTTTGCCTTTGTGAATTGTATAATTACTGAATGTTAGACCAGGTCTAAAAACAGGTCTAAAACATTACACCAAACCATCAGTAGACTAAAACCCATCTGTAGACTAGTCTAAACTGCTTAGTGAATTGAGGCAGTACAAATCTGGACAGCAACAAAAGTCAATTAGCAGCTAAGTGAAGTGAAAAGTTTTGATTATTAATCCTTTAAGTAACTTGGAAAACATTTATATATGTTTTGATTTTAATTGCTTTATTTTGTGTTTCATGCTTTAGACCATAGTTGAAATTTTAGTTTCATCTCACTTTAAACGAGGGAAATTATGAAAGTAATTACTTTGATTAGCATAAATTTGTGTTTGGAGCTAAACATTTCAATTTGAAAAATGTTTTGTGTAGCTCTGCTTGCTGCAGCTGTGAACCTATTGATACATGCTTAAAGGGTGCCTGAACTGACATGTGTCATGATGAGATAGCCATGTGTATTTACAGCGCCAAGCATACACATAGCTAGTGTTGGGCGAACATCTAGATGTTCGGGTTCGGGCCGAACAGGCCGAACATGGCCGCGATGTTCGGGTGTTCGACCCGAACTCCGAACATAATGGAAGTCAATGGGGACCCGAACTTTTGTGGTTTGTAAAGCCTCCTTACATGCTACATACCCCAAATTTACAGGGTATGTGCACCTTGGGAGTGGGTACAAGAGGAAAAAAAAATTAGCAAAAAGAGCTTATAGTTTTTGAGAAAATCGATTTTAAAGTTTCAAAGGGAAAACTGTCTTTTAAATGCGGGAAATGTCTGTTTTCTTTGCACAGGTAACATGTTTTTTGTCGGCATGCAGTCATAAATGTAATACATATAAGAGGTTCCAGGAAAAGGGACCGGTAACGCTAACCCAGCAGCAGCACACGTGATGGAACAGGAGGAGGGTGGCGCAGGAGGAGAAGAAGGCCACGCTTTGTGAGACACAACAACCCCGGCCTTGCATGAGGGCAAGAAGCGTGCGGATAGCATGCTTTGTACCGCCATGCAGTCATAAATGTAATAAAGATAAGTGGTTCAATAAACAGGGACCACGCGGCAACGCTAACCCAGCAGCAGCAGACGTGATGGAACAGGAGCAGGCGCAGGAGGAGAAGGCCACGCTTTGTGAGACACAACAACCCAGGCCTTGCATGAGGGCAAGAAGCGTGCGGATAGCATGCTTTGTACCGCCATGCAGTCATAAATGTAATAAAGATAAGTGGTTCAATAAACAGGGACCACGCGGCAACGCTAACCCAGCAGCAGCAGACGTGATGGAACAGGAGCAGGCGCAGGAGGAGAAGGCCACGCTTTGTGAGACACAACAACCCAGGCCTTGCATGAGGACAAAAAGCGTGCGGATATAGCAGCAATGCTTTTTGCCGCCATGCAGTCATAAATGTAATACAGATGAGAGGTTCAATAAACAGGGCCCGGAAACGCAACACCATCCCAGATGTTCATTGGTCATGTTACTTGGTTGGGGTCCTGGAGTGTTGCGTAGTCATTTCCAATCCAGGATTGATTCATTTTAATTTGAGTCAGACGGTCTGCATTTTCTGTAGAGAGGCGGATACGCCGATCTGTGACGATGCCTCCGGCAGCACTGAAACAGCGTTCCGACATAACGCTGGCTGCCGGGCAAGCCAGCACCTCTATTGCGTACATTGCCAGTTCGTGCCAGGTGTCTAGCTTCGATACCCAATAGTTGAAGGGTGCAGATGGATGGTTCGACACAGCTACGCCATCTGACATGTAGTCCTTGACCATCTTCTCCAGGCGATCGGTGTTGGAGGTGGATCTGCACGCTTGCTGTTCAGTGGGCTGCGGCTGCATGGGTGTCAGAAAATTTTCCCACTCCAAGGACACTGCCGATACCATTCCCTTTTGGGTACTAGCTGCGGCTTGCGTTGTTTGCTGCCCTCCTGGTCGTCCTGGGTTTGCGGAAGTCAGTCTGTCTGCGTACAACTGGCTAGAGGAGGGGGAGGATGTCAATCTCCTCTCTAAAGTCTCCACAAGGGCCTGCTGGTATTCTTCCATTTTGACCTGTCTGACTCTTTCTTCAAGCAGTTTTGGAACATTGTGTTTGTACCGTGGATCCAGAAGGGTATAAACCCAGTAATTGGTGTTGTCCAGAATGCGCACAATGCGTGGGTCACGTTCAATGCAGTCTAGCATGAATTGAGCCATGTGTGCCAGAGTCCTACCAGAATCCTCATCATCCTCTTGTGAGCGTTGTGATAGTTGTTGTGATGCATCATAGTCGTCACCTTCCTCCTGGTCTGCTTCTGCTGACCATTCGCGTTGAATTGTGGAAGTCCAACGTGCACCGCTCTGGCCCTCGTCAGTGGTGGCATGAAATTCCTGCTCCAACTCCAGCTGTTCCTCCTCCTCTTCTTCGTCATAGCTGCTGGGGCCAGCGTTCCCTGAGGCGGATGGCCTGATGTTGGTACCATCACGCTGATCGTTTTCTCCTTCAGATTCCCCCAGTTGCATCATGACAGCTGTTTCCTTGATTTTTAACATCGACCTCTTCAGTAAACACAGCAGTGGTATGGTAATGCTGACTGAAGAGTTGTCACTGCTCACAAGCAACGTGGATTGCTCAAAATTTTGGAGGACTTGGCAGAGGTCCAACATGTTGGCCCAATCGGATCCACAGAAGCTTGGCAGCTGGCCGGATGCGCCTCGGTACTGCGCCGTCATGTACTGGACCACTGCACTCTTCTGCTCGCAAAAGCGGGCTAGCATGTGCAGCGTAGAATTCCAGCGCGTAGGGACATCACACAGCAAGCGATGGTGGGGGAGATTGAAGCGCTCCTGCATCTTGGCGAGTGCCCCCGAAGCAGTACTGGAATTTCTACAATGTTTGGACACTCGACGCACCTTCAACAGCAGATCGGGCACGCCTGGGTATGTCCTCAGGAACCGCTGAACTACTAGGTTCATCACGTGCGCCAGGCAAGGGATGTGTGTCAGCTTAGCCAACCTTAAAGCGCGAATGAGATTACTCCCATTATCACACACAACCATGCCCGGTTTCAGGTCCAGCGGTGCCAGCCACAAATCCGTCTGTTCCTTTATTCCCCTCCAAATTTCCTCCCCTGTGTGCTGCTTATCCCCAAGGCAGATTAGCTTCAGCAACGCTTGCTGACGCATGCCAACAGCTGTGCTGCACTGCTTCCACGATCCTACTGCTGCTGGGTTAGCGTTTCCGGATGAGGTACAGCTTTGAGATGCGTTGGAGGAGAAGGAGTCAGAGAGGTAGGTGCTGCTGTTATCCAGTGGGAGGGACGGCGGTGCAGCTGTTTGTGGCGTGGGCAACACCCGTGCCGTAGCAGGTGAGGAATCGCTGCCAGGCTCCACAAGGTTCACCCAGTGCGCGGTAAGGGAGATGTATCGACCCTGGCCGAACGCACTCGTCCAGGTGTCAGTGGTGAGGTGAACCTTGCAGGCAACGGCATTCTTCAAGCTTCGGGTTATTTTGCTGACCACGTGCTCATGCAACTCAGGCACTGCAGAGCGTGCAAAGTGGTAGCGGCTGGGAACCACGTAACGTGGGATGGCCACTGACATCATGCCCTTGAAGCTGTTTGTCTCCACCAATCGATATGGCAGCATTTCGCAGGCCAGAAGCTTGGCTATGCTGGCTGTTACTGCCACGGCCCGGGGGTCATTTGCTGGCAATTTCCTCTTGCGCTCAAACATCTCCGACACAGACAACTGAACCGTAGCGCTGCACACGGAAGGGCTGTTGGTTGTTGTGTTTGATGAACACTGGGAGACCTCAAGAGCACTACTCCGGAAAGTGACAGTGTCAGCGTCGTCTGATGTTTGTGAATGTTGTGAACCACGCAATGGCTGGGCTACTGCTGCTGCTGAGGTGGGTCTGGTGAACCCAAGGGAGGCAGTGTTGTTTCTGGTACCCTGTCCTGACGCGTTTGCCCAAAGAGTGGGATGTTTGGATAGCATGTGACGGCTCATGCTGGTGGTGGAGAGGTTGTTAATATTTTTCCCCCTGCTCAGGCGGGTCTTGCACACCTTGCAAATCGCCATGGTAACATCCTCAGTGCAGTCTTCAAAGAAAGCCCAGACTTTGGAGCACCTGCCTCCTTGCTGGCGATTTCTGTTTGCTCCTCTTTTGCCTCTCACTTGAACTTCCACGCTTGTGGTGCCTGAAATTGCGCGCCGCCTACCTTGTGGCACAAGGCGAACTCGTGCAGCAGTGTGTTCTTCAACAGACTCATCTGTGCTGCTGCTACGACGGCGATGTTCTCGTTCACAAACAAAATCTGGGTCTCTGTCCACATTGTCCATACCCTCCTCTTCCATTTCCTCAAACTCGTCATATGTCATTGTGGGCCACCGCCGTGGAGTAGAGCTCCCCACAACAACCTCTGCGCAGCACACTCCAACGTCGTCTTCCAGATCTTGTCGGCCGACCTCCTGCAATTGCAACCCCTCCTGCCCAAATTGCTCTGGGATTTGGGTTTCCGAGTCCTCTTCGGACTCGCCTTGTATTTCAGTGCGCGGTGCATTTCCCACAGTTAACGGTTGTGAATCCAGGCACAACATTTCTGGCTGTTCCTCCATTGACCTTTGAAAGGTGGAAGTTTGTTGGGCTGGGAATAGCTCCTGCGAATACCCCATTGTGTCCTGAGGTAATTCATCGGACTGGTTATCTGGCAGTTGTGTGCGTGGTGTCGCTGCCGGTTGTGTCAGCTTTGTGCCCACTGGCTCCTTGTAACTGGCTGAGGACTCGGACCTCGTGCGTGATGTGCTGGTGCTGCTTAACCCACTGCTGGACGCTTGAGAGGTCATCCAAGTAATTATCTGGTCCTGTTCTTTTGGATTTGTGAGGGTTGTTGTCCTGGACAACATGGGCGGTATTGAGTGGGTTTTCTTGGGTGCTCCCCTGTGGCCTGTACGTGAACCGTCAGGGGAAACACCTCTTCCCTTGCCCCTCCCTCTTTCACCGGATTTCTTCCTCATTTCACTTATCCTTACAGTACACGCTGACTGGCAGCAGTACAGTGGCAGTACAGAAATGCTATACAGTACCACTATTCCCAGCAGCGACACAGAGCACAATGCTATACAGTGACGGGTGAGCGGTGTACCACTATTCCCAGCAGCGACACAGAGCACAATGCTATACAGTGACGGGTGAGCGGTGTACCACTATTCCCAGCAGTGACACAGAGCACAATGCTATACAGTGACGGGTGAGCGGTGTACCACTATTCCCAGCAGCGACACAGAGCACAATGCTATACAGTGGCGAACGAGCGGTGTACCACTATTCCCAGCAGACACAGAACAGTACACAGAATGCTATATAGTGTGGCTGAACGAGCGGTGTACCACTATTCCCAGCAGACACAGAACAGTACACAGAATGCTATATAGTGTGGCTGAACGAGCGGTGTACCACTGTTCCCAGCAGACACAGAACAGTACACAGAATGCTATATAGTGTGGCTGAACGAGCGGTGTACCACTGTTCCCAGCAGACACAGAACAGTACACAGAATGCTATATAGTGTGGCTGAACGAGCGGTGTACTACTGTTCCCAGCAGACACAGAACAGTACACAGAATGCTATATAGTGTGGCTGAACGAGCGGTGTACTACTGTTCCCAGCAGACACAGAACAGTACACAGAATGCTATATAGTGTGGCTGAACGAGCGGTGTACTACTGTTCCCAGCAGACACAGAACAGTACACAGAATGCTATATAGTGTGGCTGAACGAGCGGTGTACTACTGTTCCCAGCAGACACAGAACAGTACACAGAATGCTATATAGTGTGGCTGAACGAGCGGTGTACTACTGTTCCCAGCAGACACAGAACAGTACACAGAATGCTATATAGTGTGGCTGAACGAGCGGTGTACCACTGTTCCCAGCAGACACAGAACAGTACACAGAATGCTATATAGTGTGGCTGAACGAGCGGTGTACCACTGTTCCCAGCAGACACAGAACAGTACACAGAATGCTATATAGTGTGGCTGAACGAGCGGTGTACCACTGTTCCCAGCAGACACAGAACAGTACACAGAATGCTATATAGTGTGGCTGAACGAGCGGTGTACTACTGTTCCCAGCAGACACAGAACAGTACACAGAATGCTATATAGTGTGGCTGAACGAGCGGTGTACTACTGTTCCCAGCAGACACAGAACAGTACACAGAATGCTATATAGTGTGGCTGAACGAGCGGTGTACCACTGTTCCCAGCAGACACAGAACAGTACACAGAATGCTATATAGTGTGGCTGAACGAGCGGTGTACCACTGTTCCCAGCAGACACAGAACAGTACACAGAATGCTATATAGTGTGGCTGAACGAGCGGTGTACTACTGTTCCCAGCAGACACAGAACAGTACACAGAATGCTTTATAGTGTGGCTGAACGAGCGGTGTACTACTGTTCCCAGCAGACACAGAACAGTACACAGAATGCTATATAGTGTGGCTGAACGAGCGGTGTACCACTGTTCCCAGCAGACACAGAACAGTACACAGAATGCTATATAGTGTGGCTGAACGAGCGGTGTACTACTGTTCCCAGCAGTGACACACAATGACTGGGGGGGACCCTGGCTAGCGTGGCTGGAGCGCGAACTACCCTGCCTGCCTACCCAAAGCTAAACCCACAGACAAATGGCGGAGATATGACGTGGTTCGGGTATTTATTTACCCGAACCACGTGACAGTTCGGCCAATCAGAGCGCGTTCGGGTCCGAACCACGTGACCCGTTCGGCCAATCACAGCGCTAGCCGAACGTTCGGGGAACGTTCGGCCATGCGCTCTTAGTTCGGCCATATGGCCGAACGGTTTGGCCGAGCACCGTCAGGTTTTCGGCCGAACTCGAACATCACCCGAACAGGGTGATGTTCTGCAGAACCCGAACAGTGGCGAACACTGTTCGCCCAACACTACACATAGCTAGGCTGTGTTCCTTTTATCTTTTTTTCCTCTAAAAGGGTTAATTTAGGTATGCAAATGACAGAGGACAGTTAGAGCATAACCTTCAATGATAAGTAATTACAAGCCATAAAACTCTTGTCTGGCAGAGAACCACTTTTGAAGACAGGTGATAGATTACAAAAAGGTCAATAGTTCATAGATTTTGGCTCTAGAACCTAGGTTCTCAGCATGTGGTACGTGTACCCCTTCTGATGGTTTCAGGGGGTACTTGGGCTACTTAAAGCGGAATATAACCCAACATTTCATCTTTGCTCTAAAACATTATTTACAGCATATTATATGCAACCAGCATTTTTTTTTACTAGACCAGCGTTCAAAGGGTTACACACAGAGCTTGAAAGTTCAGTGTAGTGAAATGTGGACGCATCTGAAGCTGTAGATTATGTTATCTTGTGTTTACTTAAATGTATCAAGTGAGGAATGTGACACATTCTCTGACTGTGGAGAAGCAGCTCCACACAGACAGAAAGTCAAAGCATGTCTGCTTTCACTACATAATAAATCAAGCCAGTTATTAATAAAATGCAAAGTCAGCTCACAAAGCAAAACACGGTACTTTTGGGAACCTATAACTTCTAAATGAATAATAATACTTATGCACAAATGCAAATATGATAACCGTACGGCATATAAAAAGTAGGAAAACATGTTTTTATTGAATATTATGTCAGGGTTTTATACTGCTTTAACCAAGAATAACAAATGTAGAGTTTTAGAGCTTTGCAGTCTATGTGGCGCATATGGCGCCTCCAGTGCCAAAATTACTTGGACTCGGACACAATTGCTGATAACGGTATGTTGAAATGTTGATGCCATTCAGAAATAGCCCCGTCCAATTAACTTTTCTCTCGAGTTTGTTTCCAGGGGTTTTTTTTTCACGCTTTAATAATATGTTTTAAAGACACTCTGTATAAAAAAAAAGTTTTGGGTACTCACCCCGGGAGGGGGAAGCCTCAGGGTCCCAATGAGGCTTCCCCCTCCCCTGTAGCTGCAGGCAATCCAGCGCTGGCTCCCCCGAAGCGTCCCGGAATCCTGGCTCGACAAGCCTGACAAGACTTGATATATTTACCTCGCCTGGCTCCAGCGGGTGGCGCTGCTGCGGCTCTCAGCACGGAGATAGGCGGAAATAGCCGATCTCTGTCGGGTCTGCTGTACTACGCAGGTTCAGGAGACTTGCGCCTGCGCAGTAGAGCGGACCGACAGCGATCGGCTATTTCCGCCTATCTCCGAGCGGAGAGCTGATACTGTGCTGGAGCTGGGAAGGTAAATATTTACATCCCCGCTGTTCGGAGGGGCCCAGCGAGACCGCCGTAGGACACAGGAGGACGGGGGAAGCCTCAATAGGATCAGGAGGCTTTCCCCACCCGAGGTGAGTACCACTCAGGGGAACTTTTTTTTTAGTTACAGTTTTTAATTAAGCTACCAGCAAAGAGGAAAATACTGAAATTAATTGTCTGGAATTGAGCTGAGTTCCTGTGCACCTGTCCGCTGTATTTGCAACTCCATGCAGTCATTGCCAAAGCTGATTGATGGCTGCTAACCTCCCGGATTGCAAGGAGGAGATTCAGCCTTTCGGGTATGTTTACCCGTACTCATGGCGATGAGGACATCATAGGCCGCCAGGATTGGCGGACTGAAGCGGTCGGCAACGGAATTGCGCACAGACGTGACGCACTCCTTGCCAGCCATAGTAGCCAGCACTTTATTGGTTCAGGCAGGCAGAGGGGCGTGTAGGTTCAACGCTACTTGTTCACCCCCTCTCCTCCGTGGCGTTGTTAGACTTCCTGAACGCCATAGAGTCAAGCCATCCGTGATCAAAAACCGGCTGGTGCGAAACAATTGTCAGAGGACACGCTCTGAGTGTGTGGTGTCATCTGGACGGGTGATGTACTCAATTGGTTTTACCGTTGTGCCACGCTGCTATCACTGTTTTACACGAATTGTGCAATAAATGCTTGCTGAAGTATACTGGTGCCCACGCTCTCTTGTAAGGACTGAAAATAAGTTTGATATGTCCACTTTTCCTACTTTTTCAATAGCAAAGTGCTGAAAAGTAATTTTGTAGAGAAGATAAACAATTATCTTCTGAGAGGAAACTCAGGGGAAACTTTAATTGAATAAGAGCCCACGTGTGTGTGGTTTCACTTGCACTTTCAGCCTTGTCTTTAGATTAAATTACAGAAGTTAGTGGACATCTATTCTTGTGCTCCACGCAGGACATGGGGATGATGCGATGGTAGATTCAGCTCATAGATTCAGTCAGCGATATCATCTCGAGAATCATCCATAACAGAAGCTCCCCTGTCACAAATCTTCGTGTATTTCATTATACCCAGAACTTCTTCTGAGAACACAGAAGAAATAAGGAAGCTGACAAGAGTCAACTGATTTAAGGCTTGTCAGTTCAAGACAGAAAGTCAAAAACAACAGCAAAAAATAAAATATAAAAAGGGATGGAAATGAAAGATGGTGCCAGGGTTTGTTATTGTTATTCATTCTTCTGAGTAATGACGGCAGCTCGCTCACAAACACACAGCTTGCCTGTTGCTTCTGTGATTTGTGGCAAAGCTTAAGGTATTTACTGATATCATCGCGCTTATGAGCCATTTCAGCATTGATCTCTCAATCCTTAATAAACGACTTCGGAAAAATAAAAACATTTGTTTTACCTTTGTCTGCCTCAGATTAAACGACTTATTGCAAGAACAAAGGATGTCTCTCCTTGTGCAAGGCAAAAAATAGGACAATAGCGGGAAAAACAACCAATTTGCTTGGTTTTTTGAAGCCTGACTATGTTTCTTGATTTTGCCTCTGTCTTCAGGCCCCTCTCCCCCAAATAACATTGAGGCTTGTTCCCTAACTCCGGGTAGGATCATCCACCAGACAACCTAGGCAGGGACTGGGGCCTAGTGGGTGTGAAGGCGCCCAGATGCCCCTGATGAGTCATATACGGACGAAACAAGTAGGGTGGGACTATATGCGGAAACAGGCAGTTGTGGTAGCGTGGACTCTGACATGGAGAACTAAACAGCGCAGTCCCAAGTCGGCCAGGCGACCAACACTAAGGGCGAGAGCCCTACAGACTCTATGCTCGAAATACAAGTTCTTAACATGTGAGTGGCTATTTTTTATTTAAAATAAATAAATTTGTGAATGGTTTTATGCTATGGAGGGATGCATATTTTGTTTTTGAGGTGTTACATGTGGAACAAGTGTGAGGGATACGGATGTTTTGGAGGATCGTGACAAGCAGAGGGTGGCCTTTAAGGACCCTGCAGGCAGTGCAGACCCAATCTCACAGAGGGTCATAATACAAGGGTTAGTGTCCCCTTCTAGGGGTAAGGTGGTGGTGTTCACTCGAATTGAAGAGATCCCACGGGAGTCACGGTGCCTTCCAGTGATGTTGAATTTGAGAGACCTAATCTAATGAGCAGGGCTGGTTCTAGACTTTTTGCTGCCTGAGGCAAACTTGTGAGGATGCGCCCCCTCATCAGTCAGGACAACAATGCCACCTCCTCCCTTCTGCTGTGCAAGTCAAATGAAACACTGCTGCTCTCCTGCCTCCCCCTCCTCACTCACTGCCAGACTCCTCACACAGCACAATATGCTGATTTTCCCCCAATGATGACCTCTTCACCTTGTCTCTTCTCGCTCCTCCTCCTACTCTTACTGCATGCGGTTACAAAAATGCTGCCCCTGTAGTCTCTGCACCTGATGCAAATGTTTCACCTTGCTTCATGAGAGAACCGGCTCTGTTAATGAGTTTTTGAGAAGCACTGGAAAAAATAGATGGCCTGCTGAGTAAGAGGAGCAATCATAAAAGAAAACTGGCTGCCGAAACTAGTAAAGCTGAAGAATCATTAGATACTCTCATGGTCCAAGGAGGAAGCCTTTTCTGGACTGCAGACATTTCCGTGAGGCCTGCAGCCAAAATAATTAGACATAGAAACTGGACGCATTCTATTTTCAAATGTCTTGGCTTTAGCATAAAGTCCGTAAGCTCTCAGGCTTAATGTGAATTTCTCCAGTGTGCCAGAAATGATGAGGCTATCGTCTGAATAAAATTCCATAAAGAGTATTATAATGTCCCATTTAATCAGATTTAAAAAAATAGTCAAATTCATAAAGGAAAATGACGCTTTTGTTGAAAAATATGCAATCCATTCAGACGCAATGGTAAACCTTATTCAAGCTCTCTTAGTTTGTTTATATGTGTGTATAAAGCACATAGGAGAGGGGATTACAGTGGATAGGTGCGCCAGAGTTTGCTGCCAGAGAAGTGCAGTTTGAGCTTTTTTTCAGTGTTGGAAATTCTAAGGTGGCTGCACGTTGAAATGAAAGATCATTTTTAAAGCGTACCTCTAGTGAAAACAAAAAATGAATAGATACACTACTGATGTAAAGTAACAGGGCTGGTTTCCACTATTGCGGTGCGGAATCGCCTGGATTCCACCGCGGACAAAATCGCATGCGGATGCGTTTCCACATGCGTTTTTCCCCGCGATTTCGCATGCGACTTCGCATAGATAAGGGTATATGCGAATTTAACCATGTCACTGCATGTGTAAATTAACATTAATACCTATGCGACATCGCATGCGAATTCGAGTCAAACGCATGCTCAACCCGCATGCGATTTCCCTATTAAAATACATTAGCGGCGATTCGCGTGCATTCCTCTTGCACGCGAAATCTGACGGCTCTGCCGTGCAGATTTCTGCCGCACACAAAGACGCCCCTGCAGACGCACAAGTGGAAACAGCCCCATCCACTTGCATTGCCTATGTGAATCCGCATGCGGACACCGCATGCACATTCGCTATAGTGGAAATGGGCCCACAATGTGCCAGCACCTTGTTTTGGTACGAAGTTTCACCAGAGCCTGTATTAGCTGGGTTGAGACTTGTAACTCCGCCCTTTTGCAGAAAAAGGTTTTAGCCAACTCTCTGTCACCATGCTGGAGATGGAGAAAGGGTCAATGCATTTTTTGTGGAAAGAGCTCTAGTGAGATGTCCTATTAACTCTATATCAGTGTTTCCCAACCTTTTCCGGCCCGGGGAACACTGTCTGACCAAATTTTTCTCCGGGGAACGGCGCGCGCGCGCGCGCGCGGTGGGGGCGATGCGGCCCCCGGTTGTTTGCGCGACCTAGTGGACAGTGCCGCTATGGGGGGGTGTGCGGCTGCATAGCTGGCATAGTTGCCCCAGTGTAGGGAGTTTAGTTGCCTCAGTATAGTGCCCCAGTATAGCCAGTATAGTGCCCCAGTATAGCCAGTATAGTACCCCAGTATAGCCCCCCAGTATAGCCAGTATTGTGCCCCAGTATAGCTAGTATAGTGCCCCAGAATAGTGCCCCAGTATAGCCAGTTTAGTGCCCCAGTATAGTGCCCCAGTATAGCCAGTATAGTGCCCCAGTATAGCCCCCCAGTATAGCTAGTATAGTGCCCCAGTATAGCCAGTATAGTGCCCCAGTATAGCCAGTATAGTACCCCAGTATAGCCCCCCAGTATAGCCAGTATTGTGCCCCAGTATAGCTAGTATAGTGCCCCAGAATAGTGCCCCAGTATAGCCAGTTTAGTGCCCCAGTATAGTGCCCCAGTATAGCCAGTATAGTGCCCCAGTATAGCCCCCCAGTATAGCTAGTATAGTGCCCCAGTATAGCCAGTATAGTGCCCCAGTATAGCCAGTATAGTACCCCAGTATAGCCCCCCAGTATAGCCAGTATTGTGCCCCAGTATAGCTAGTATAGTGCCCCAGTATAGCTAGTATAGTGCCCCAGAATAATGCCCCAGTATAGCCAGTTTAGTGCCCCAGTATAGTGCCCCAGTATAGCCAGTATAGTGCCCCAGTATAGCCCCCCAGTATAGCTAGTATAGTGCCCCAGTATAGCCAGTATAGTGCCCCAGTACAGCCAGTATAGTACCCCAGTATAGCCCCCCCAGTATAGCCAGTATTGTGCCCCAGTATAGCTAGTATAGTGCCCCAGTATAGCCAGTTTAGTGCCCCAGTATAGCCAGTATAGTGCCCCAGTATAGCCCCCCAGTATAGCTAGTATAGTGCCCCAGTATAGCCAGAATAGTGCCCCAGTATAGCTAGAATAGTGCCCCAGTATAGCCAGTTTAGTGCCCCAGGATAGCCAGCATAGTACCCCAGAATAGTGCCCCAGTATAGCCAGTTTAGTGCCTCCCGCCCGTCCCCGCGGCCGCCTCTGTTATTACCTTGTTAACAGCGGCCGCTCTCCCCTCTCCGGCGCGTGTATATTCAAGCAGCGTATCTCCGGCTGCTCTGTGTGATGCACTGATGCGGAAGAAAGGAGGGCAGCGACTTCCTGTAACGGCGATATGTATCGCCGTTACTATGGTAACCGAGCCCTGCCTCCTTCCGCATCAGTGCATCACACAGAGCAGCCGGAGATACGCTGCTAGCATATACATGGTCTGGAGAGGGGAGAGCGGCCGCTGCTAAGGTAATAACAGCGGCGGCCGCAGGGACGGGCGGGAGGGGGGATAAGAGCACGGCACACCAGGCAACGTTCCGCGGCACACTAGTGTGCCGCGGAACAGCGGTTGGGAAACACTGCTCTATATGACATGGTATTATGCTTTACATTACTAGCGTATCACCATATGTACACTTAAATCAGACTAAACTTAAAGGGGAACTGTAGTGAAAATAACGTAATGAATAAAATTGCTTATATTTTACAATATTCACTGATAAATTATTTACTCTTATAAATTATTTACTCTTATTTCCTCACTCTGATTTACATTCTGAAATTTATCACAGGTGGTGACATTTTTAGTCCTGCCAGGTGATCTGTACGGTATGTTCATTTACTGAGAGTTCTATGCATAGAGGGAGATGCTGCTTGCTTGGCAGTTAGAAAAAGCCATTTCCCACAACGCAATGAGGTTTAGAGACAGCAAACTGTCAGGACCATGGTCATGACATCACACTGTGGGAGGGCTTTCACCACAAAAACATTATAAACCAAAACAATGTTCGTTTTTAACAATAAACCTCCTATGTTTGGGTGCTCTGGTGAACAGTATCTCACAGCCAAGATGGAGGCCATCCTAACTACTCGCACCACAGTGATTCTTTTTGTATTCATTTTTGCGAAAATAATGTTACATTCAGCTTTTGAACAAAAATGGCAGCATCAATCATCCTACTAATATAATAAATGTGAAAGTTCGGATGTTCGGATGTTTAGATATTTGGATGTTTGGATGTTTCTTACTCGATCACGCAAAAATGGCTGAACGGAATTTATTGAAATTTGGCACACACATAGTACATTACCTGGAATAAAGTATAGGATACGTTTTATTCCCATAACCAAAAAGGGGGCGGAGATCAATACAAATTTCACTGAGAAAATGTAAACTGCAGCCATTCTTACACTGTTAATGGCAGGGTTCTCAAACTTTGCACAGTTGGTCGCTGGGTGACTGAGATTAATATTCTGAAAGGTGGGTGGAGTCTATAAAAGCCAATCAAAATTAACCTATTGATTTTCAAGGGGAATATTTACATTGCTGCCATTCTTGCACTGTTAATGGCACAAGCCTCAAACCTGGTACAGTTGATCATTGGGTGACTGGGGTTCAATTTCAGAAAGGGGGTGGAGCCACAAAGACAATTAAATTTGTTTCATTTCAATGCAAATTATTGATGCCAAACACCGCAAAGATCACAAACTTGGTAGTTGATTAATTGTGTGTTAGGGTTAGAAAAGTAGGCACAGCCAACACCAGCCAAATACATAAATGGGCAACGCCAGGTCATAAGTGGGCGGAGACAAATACAAATTTTACTGTGAAAATGTAAACAGCAGCCATTCTTACACTGTTAATGGCAGGGTTCTGAAACTGTGCACAGTTGGTTACTGGGTGACTGGGGTTAATATTCAGAAAAGTGGGTGGAGCCTACAAAAGGCAATCAAAAATGACCTATTGATTTTTCAGGGGAATATTTCATTGCTGCCATTCTTGCACTGTTAATGGCACGAGCCTCAAACCTGGTACAGTTGATCATTGGGTGACTGGGGTTTCAATTTATAAACTGGGTGGAGCCACAAACAGCCAATATGAGTGGTTTCATTTTAATTCAGGTTATTGATGCCAAAAACAGCAAAGCTCACAAACTTGGTCATTGAGTAATTGATTAATTGTGTGTTAGAGTTAGGAAAAGAGGGCGCAGCCAACACCAGCCAAATACATAATCGGGCAATGCCGGGTCATCAGTAGGCGGAGACAAATGCAAATTTCACTGAGAAAATGTAAACTGCAGCAATTCTTACACTTTTAATGGTAGAGTTCTCAAACTTTGCACAATTGGTCACTGGGTGACTGGGATTAATATTCAGAGAAGTGGGTGGAGCCTACAAAAGCCAATCAAAATTCACCTATTGATTTTCTAGAGGGAATATGTAATTGCTACCATTCTTGCACTGTTAATGGCACAAGCCTTAAACCTGGTACAGTTGGTCATTGGGTGACTGGGGTTAAATGCAGACAAAGGGGTGGAGCCACAAACAGCCAATCAGATTTGTTTAATCTCAATGCAAATTATTGATGCCAAAAACCGCAAAGCTCACAAACTTGGTTATTGAGTAATTGTGTGTTCGGGTTAGAAAATAGTAGGCGGAGCCAACACCAGCCAAATACATACCTGAACAATGTTAGGAAATAAGTGGGTGGAGAAAAATACAAATTTCATTGTGCAAATGTAAACTGCAGCCATTATTTCACTGTTAATGGTAGGGTTCTCAAACTTTGCACAGTTGGTCACTGGGTGACTGGGATTAATATTCAGAAAAGTAGGTGGAGCCTATAAAAGCCAATCAAAATCCACCTATTGATTTTTAAGGGGAATATTTAATTGCTGCCATTCTTGCACTGTTAATCACCTGTACCTGGTACAGTTAGCCTGTGGGTGATTGGAGTTCAAATTCAGAAAAGGGGTGGAGCCACATCTAATCAGATTAATTTTATTTCATTGCAAATTATTGATGCCAAAGACCGCAAAGCTCACATACTTGGTCATTAAGTAATTGTGTGTTAGGGTTAGACAAGGTGGGCAGAGCCAACACTAGCCAAATACATACCCGGGCAACGCCGGGCGTCCAGCTAGTTTTGTAATAAGTTTGTGATTTTTCACATTTTCATGAATGTTCTCACACAAAAAAAATAATCGATTCCACGTTTTTGGTGAAGTTTCACAGAAAAAAATAAAGATTTTTTTATGTGGGTTTACTACTTTGACCATTTACTGAAAATACGCAATTTTTTTTTCGAAATCTGAAATGGCATTTCGAAAGCTGAAATGTGAATATGACTTTGGCGAAAATTCACAAGAAACACTGGCACACCAATCCCCAACTCCATCCGCCGAATGAAATAATGACTTTAGTAAATGAAGCTCACACGACCATAGCGGCAGTAATCATGCCAGCCCGTCTGCTGTCCTCCTACACTCCATCTATGCCGTTTGCATAATATCAAAGCGCTTCTGTACTAGACGTTCCCGTTTCCCAACTTCAAAAGGCTGCTGCAGGTTCAGAGAAGGATACACGTTCCCTTCACTCATAATAATCCTGACAACTTCATTCTACCGCCGTCATGAGAAAAAAGTGGAAGGGAAAAAAATCCGCTCTCTCTAAAAACAGGAAACCTGAGCGCAGAGGAACCTAAATTCCTGCCTCGGCATTAACGCGGCCCCGCTGATGAATTCCCAGCCGTTATTCAGCAGCAGGTGGAGGTGGATCTTTTCTCTGCGTTTAGCCTCAGCAGCTCTGCCAATTTCATTAGATTAACTTTCTCCCGAATAACTTGAAAAGAGCCTTTTTCTAAAAAAAAAAAAAAAGTCAAGTGTACCAGCGCCTACAGGAAACAGGGGGGCAGCTTTGTTAAATTCAGCTGCGAGTCAGCTTTCAAATTCTTTGAGTAACGGTAAATCTCTTCCCACTCGATTCGGGTCACAAAAACGCTCGTAGGGGCATCTCACTTTGGCCTTTTATTGCCTCTCTTCTAACAAATATAGACGTAAGGCAGAGAACTAAATATTGCACAGACTGTTTCAACTACTAACCAAAGACAGGCAGAATAAAACACAAAAAATACAACGAATGGGCCTGCCACAGAGATAATGTGACGTTGCATGCGAAGGTGGCTCCCACAGGTTGGTAATAACATTTTCAGCAAAACAATCCTTTCTGTCTCCGCAATCACTTAAGCTTCCGCCGCGCTCTTTACTGCACTGCTTTGCCTTTCAGAGGCGGGAAAAAAGGTAGATTCCAGCTGGGGGCTTCTTTATTCTTTAAAAGTATAAATTATTGGTAATTTGGTGCGGCTCCGTTGGCCTGGGAACTGTGTGTGATGGTGGAGTGCTGGAATGGATATTTTTAGGTTGTTAGCACCACCTTCTAATTCAAATATAAGTGATGGCATTACATGGGAGATGTAATAGGCTCGGGGTGTACATATAAATGCATTACCTAATAATTCTGCCTGAAGGTGTTACTCAGGAATGTTGCGCTTAAATGTTCTTAATAACTAAACTCTTTTAAAACCCAACTCCTAGTGCTGTTCTAATTATACCATTTGATAGCCGGATCAGTGAATAATGGCGCACAGCGCCTATGCATAAAAATGGCGCCGCATTAAAAAGATACGCTTATCGCTATTTATCGTTAGTACTGCATAATAATGGCGCACAGGGAAAAAAAAGAAAAACGGCACACACTAACGTTATTTATCAATAGTGGCACACACTAACGTTATTTATAAATAGTGCTGTTCATTTGCCAAACAGCAGACGTTATTGCCCACAGTAACGTTATTTATCAATAGCGCCCTACATAAGCCAAACTGCAGACATTATTTAACTGCAAAACGGGGAATGGATTTAATGTAACACTGTCAAGGTTAGGGTTAGGCACCACTGGAGGGGTCTTAGGGTTAGGCACCACCAGGGGGGTCTTAGGGTTAGGCACCACCAGGGGAGGTCTTAGGGTTAGGCACCACCAGGGGGGTGGTTAGTGTTAGGCACCACCAGGGGGGTGGTTAGGATTAGGCACCAACTGGGGGGGGGGGGGGGTTAGGGTTAGGCACCAACCGGGGGGGTCTTAGGGTTAGGCACCACCAGGTAGGTCTTAAGGTTAGGCACCACCAGGGGGTCTTAGGGTTAGGCACCACCAGGGGGGGTTTAGGGGTCAGGGATAGGTACAGAGAGCGTTCTGTGTGTTAACGCTAAATAACAATAAGGCTTTAACGTTAAATAACAATAAGGCTTTAACGTTAAATAGCGATAAGCGGCAAACGGATTAGCGGCAAACGGATAAGCGGCAACACCATGCGCCATTTTCAGATGGATCCTTTGATAGCTGCGTACACAGTTTTATTAAAGGGACTCCGAGTACCTATGTCCCGCTGTTGGAAGCAGGTAATATATAGTGCTCTACTGCTGGCGCTTTGCATTTAACTCTGCATTTGCTGAGAGGAGCAGACCCCATTATCCCCAGGCCCCCAAGAAAGGAGGGGGGGGGGGCTAGAAGATGAGACTGGGAGCCTGGCTGGCAGATCTTTGCTGGGGGGACCTGGTAGATTGTAGTTACACCCTTGTGGGCTGAGGCAGTATAACTTTTCTTATACTAGCGTACCTGTTTTTTTTCACATTTTTCCAGGGCTTCGCTTTAAAAGGACTCCGAGCACCTCTCATGGGCATGCCTTTAAGACTCCGACCAGTACTGCAAAGTTTGAGAACTTCGTAAGCACAGGTTGGCTGCAGGGGCCTGGCAGAAGTCCCAAGTAAGTGAAACTCTTATTTTTTTGTGACTCTTCAGTTCTGCTTTAAAATCTACTCATGTGAGGCCACAGTGTGTAGCAATAGCCATAGCAGGCATAGCATCTCCTATAGGGCCCTGGAGCACAGGGGGCCCAGGTGGTACTTAATCTATTCACCATTAACGGTGTTGTGTTTCTCCATCTTCTGACTTTGTCTCGGTGCCCATGAACTATATGCTGTGTTGACTGCATGAGAATGTAAATTGCCCAATTAACTCCTATCCACAGGGTAGGGACAGGCGGCATTGAAGAGTGCCTCCATCTGAGGGCCCCATAAAAGTTTTGCTAATGGGCCCCGTGCTCTTTAGCTACGCCACTGTGTGGCCAGTATTAAAGTTGTTGCCCTGCTTCCAGCACTTCATTTCTTCCTTCAGTGTTTTATAAAGCACCAACATATTTTGTGGCACTGTACAAAGTAAGTAAGACAAATCTGGGGTATGAAATAATAAAGGGAGATGCACTGACTTCCCCCATGAGATATGGACACACCGGAAGAGAGATGCAAGCTGCTCATTTAAGAGAGATGGTAAAGAAACCAACAACACAATTAAAAAAAATTTGAGAGCACTGACAACAACCAACTAAATCCAATTCCTTTGTATTGTAAATTATAAGTGCACCTCACTCCCATTTCCACCAACAGAACAGGGTAGGAGCGAAGCTACTGACCACGGAACTCTTAGAAAAACCTTAAACAGGCCTTCAAAACATTGAGGCAACTTCTCCTGTGGGGACTCAATGACCAGGAAGCCCATCTGCCAGGAATGATAACAAGTGTTGTCACCATACCACCCCCTTCCCATAAAATATGTGGCCACTACAAAACTTGCTTGGTAAGTGTTTGGTTCAGAAAAAGGGAGGGTAAGAAGTTGGAGCCCTCATTGCCCTGGGGCATCTGGCCAGAGCTGCACCCTCTACAGTTATGCCAGTTGAAGAGGGGTTGCATGGCAGCACAGTGAAGGAACAAATACATTGAGGGTATTCACGAAGAGAGTAAAGCACATGCACCGATGAAGTTGGGGTAATATGCAGAGCGCTCAACAATATCTCATATCTACTTTAAACTCAGTTTACATATATGCATGCAAATCCCTAGAATGTCCTCATAGGATCAATATATATAAAAAAAACAATAAAAGTCAAAACAGATGAAATATAAAAAAAGAAAAGAAAAGCCCCTGATGAGTCATTGGACAAAACTAGTGCGCGGGGCCAGGCAGAGTGAGGAGACGCCAGCACGAGCTCAGTAGGATTTTATATGCGCATGAGAAGTTTTTAAATTGTAAGTGCACTACTTTTAACAGTTTTGAATAAAAACAGATTTACAATGTAATGATTTGCTCAGCTGCCTGTGCAGGCAGGCAGCTTTTTGACCATTGTTTAGGTTTGCATGCTGCAGGACTCTGGAAAGGAGAGCTTCTGTCAGTTTTGCAGCTTGTGCTTGCTGAGGAATTTGCATACGTTGTCATGCAAATTGCCTGGCCACATTCATTGGAGGCGTGTACTATAAGTACTATGTGTTTCCCACAATGCTTGGCTGGTCATAAGGATTTCTTCCTGTGAAACACTCCTGGAGGAGTGTCAGCCTTACTCTTTGTTTGAAGATCAGCTTAGAGTAATTCCTGAAACTGAGCTAGGCAGGTTTCCCTAGTGCAGTTAGGATTGCTTATTTGTTTTGTTTGTTCTGTTGCGATTGTCCTGTCCCAGCGGTGGTTGACAGGAAATCGTTCTGAACTCTGTTCTTGGAGTATAGCTGGTGCAGCGGTTGCTACCAGCTATCTCTTCTGATCTGTCTCACTTGGATCGCGCTATCCTCTTTTCGCTAGTGCTGTGGATCCTTCTGTTCTGCCTCCCTGGATCGCACTAGCATCCTGCGCTAGTGCTGTGGATCCTTCTGTTCTGCTACTCTGTACCTGGATCGCACTAGCATCCTGCGCTAGTGCTGTGGATCCTTCTGTTTTGCCTGCCTGGATCACGCTAGCATCCTGCGCTAGTGCTGTGGATCCTTCTGTTCTGCTACTCTGTACCTGGATCGCACTAGCATCCTGCGCTAGTGCTGTGGATCCTTCTGTTCTGTCTCCCTGGATCGCACTGGCCTCTTTTCGCTAGTACTGTGGATCCTGTCTCTCGCTTGTTCCTGTTTTCGTGTGTCTGTCTTGTCTGCTACGAACGCTTGCTGGAGGCTCGGTGAGGTAACTGTTAAGCAAGCGCTCACGTCCTCTGTTTCATGTTTGTCTGTTGGTGGTTAGTTAGGCGTGTTTGTCTCTATTGTGCTTATCACGTGGAGACCGCGCATAAATGCGTGCACTGTTGCGAATGAGTGCGGTGTTCGCGTGTAGCTAGCGTTTGTTATTTTCCATATCTCCTCATTGCATGATTTGCTGTGCCTTTGCTATCCTCGTATTCTGTTCTGATCTGCCTTGTGTCACTTCTGGCAATCGCCTTTCTTGCGGTTGCGTTTCTGTTTCGTATCTGCTGTTGTGTGTGCGCTGTCGCGGAGTGGCGAATAGATTGGCGCACACACATACAACCTGTCCCTTTGCTCGTTCTCATTCGCAATCACTTCTCTTGCGATCGCGTTCTGCGCTTCGTACAATTCTTGTCTGGCATTTGTGGAGGTACAGAGGATTGGTTCCTCTGCACTCCCCAGCGCCATCTGCCGACAGGAATTTCCCTCTACGGGTGCGTAGCACCTTTTGCTGGGTTCCTGCAAATTATACGCTTGTGGAGGATTTCCGCCGTGTCAGCGCACGCGTTGTGCGCTGGTCACGGAGAAAGTTCCACAATCGTTACATACACTATGTTAAGGCTGTTTTGAGTCATAGGCAAAGTGTGATATGAAGCAAGTGAATTTGCCATACTCACCAAAAAGCGCTGTTTGCTGACCTGCTTCTGGTTAGCAAGACAATCTGGGTCAGAGGTTTGATTTATTATAAGATGGTGGCACACTGGGGGCTTTGCTATGTTAACGGGGAGCACTTAAGCTGGTGATCATACCCTGCTATAGCAGTATCACACTATTGCCATTCCATTTCCTTTACATGTGGGGAGTGATAAACCTGGAATATCTGGATTGTGGAAACCTGAATCTACTGGCTGGGCCAGAAGCGTTTTCTGCTGATTTTCATTTGATCAGCCATCTTATCTGGTGAGCGTAATCTAATACTCTTAAAGGGAAGGTTCAGGGACAGTTGGAAAAAAATAAAAATCCGAATCCACTTACCTGGGGCTTCCTCCAGCCCGTGGCAGGCAGGAGGTGCCCTCGGCGCCGCTCCGCAGGCTCCCGGCGGTCTCCGGTGGCCGACCCGACCTGGCCAGGCCGGCGGCCAGGTCGGGCCTCTTCTGCGCTCCATTGTGCGTTCCACGCCGGCGCGCTGACGTCATCGGACGTTCTCCGGGCTGTACTGCGCAGGCTCAGAACTACTGAGCCTGTGAGCCCGGAGGACGTCCAATGACGTCAGCGCGCCAGCGTGGAACGCACAATGGAGCGCAGAAGAGGCCCGACCTGGCCGCCGGCCTGGCCAGGTCGGGTCGGCCACCGGAGACCACCGGGAGCCTGCGGAGCGGCGCCGAGGGCACCTCCTGCCTGCCACGGGCTGGAGGAAGCCCCAGGTAAGTGGATTCGGATTTTTATTTTTTTCCAACTGTCCCTGAACCTTCCCTTTAAGCTGGATGATGCCGGTGGAAAACTGAACATAGTGTCAAGAAGTCTGAAGGACTTTTTTTTTTGTTCTTTTTTTTGTATTTCATCTGTTTTGGCTTTTATTGTTTTTTTTATATATTGATCCTATGAGGACATTCTAGGGATTGCATGCATATATGTAAACGGAGTTTAAAGTAGATATGAGATATTGTTGAGCGCTCTGCATATTACCCCAACTTCATTGATTATTCAAAGTGATACTCACACTTTTTATGCAGGAGTGATCCAATAGAGCTAAGCTAAAGTGTAGTAAGGTGTTTAGTAATTTGATATTAGAACGAGGAGCACATTTGTGGGCAACCTTTCCATTTAAAATTTAAAGCACATGCACCATCTGTTCATGATGAATGTAAAGATTTATTTCTTATTGCAGCAATCGATATCGGCCATGACATGTCTGCCGTAAGTGGCGGCATATAGTGCAACTGTGGGAGTGGAGGTGGGTAGTGGGCACTGCAGTAGGACAAGCGATGTCCGTTTTGCGTCTAACTTGACGCTTGGTCATGCTGTGTTCGTGTGGGGGAGACCAGAGCCCCCCAGGTCTCCCCTCAACCATAAAATTGTGTTCACAGTTATATCTACCAAAGTAGGCCACTTTCATGAGTCAAAAGTTTAGAATATATTGGGCCTGATCCAATTAACTTTTTCTTTAAAGTTTTCCCCTAGGAGAACTTTTTTCCTCTTCTGTTTAAAATAACATTTCAACACTCTGCATTTGAAAAAAGAATCAAAAAGAAGGGGGGGGGGGAGAGGGAGTTCTGTCTAAATCAGGGCTGGTCAAACTTTAAGTGGCCAGGGCCACTGGCAGCCAGCATGTAATACGCTGGCACGTCCTGATGTCCTATCATGTGATGCCCTGTTGCCTTGGAGACCTGATTGGGAATTGCAAGAACTCTTCAAGGAGGGAGTGGGTGGAGTGGGGGGGGTGGAGAGAAATCTGGCCAAATGCAGCGCACACGGGTCAGATATGGTACGCGGGCTGTAGTTTGCCCAGCGCTGGTCTAAAAATTGTATTTTCTTGCTTGCTTGTTGCTTAATTTTCTTTTTTTTTTCCTTCTTTTTAATGAGATGTGAAAATAACGCCTAGGATAAAACGAATGAGAAATAGCGAATTGTCCCATTGGCACATATGCAATTAATGTTTTCTCCTAAGTTTTCTCCTAGGAGAAAATATTTTTAAAATCATTTTTGAAAACTTTGCAATTGCAAAATTACTAAAAAGTAGGTGAAAAAGTACAGTCAAAATTCTTTTAAAGAGTTCTAAGAATGCTATCAGCACACAGAGGCTGGGTCTGCATATAATACCCAGCCTCTGTTGCTATACAGTTCCCCCCACAGGCCCCCCTGCACTCTGCTTGCCCCCATAAATCATACGCCGTGACAAGCAGCGTGTCGATAGCCGGCTGTTTACATTGCCACTGTCAGTCTCGCCGCTCCCCGCCAGCATCCCTTCCCTCCAATCAGCGGTGACATAGAGGAGGCGGGGAGCGGCAAAACTGACAGTGGCATTGTAAACAGCCGACTATCGACACGCTGCGTGTCACGGCGTATGATTTATGGGGTCAAGCAAAGCGCAGGGGGGCCTGTGGGGGGGAACTGTATAGCCACAGAGGCTGGGCATTATATGCAGACCCAGCCTCTGTGTGCAATTAGGAAGTAAATAATTCCAAGTTGATAGGGAAAAATGCAAATTCTATATTCAAATTTATGGAGTTTGACATTTCACCAATGGAATCAGACGAAGGTGGAATCTGATTGGTCCATTTTCAAGCTGCATATAGATGCATAAAAAAATGTATAATTACAGTACATGTTCAAACATCCTTTTTTCTACATTTAGTCAGCCTTTTTGGTAGTTTATTTATAATCTGGGATGGGAATTGGTTGATGGAATAAACCACCTGTGTCCACCCCCCTAAACATGCCCCCCCCAATCCATTAAATATTACCATTGTATATACAACAAGTATGTCAATTCAATTTGAATATGTTATGATTCTACACATTACACCTGTTGTACCTGTATTGTATCTAGATCGCAATTCCAAAGCAGATCGGCATTTACATTAAGGTGCCTGCAAGAGCTTCAATCAGAACACTTGTTAACGCATAATAAGTGCCTGAAGTCTCTTTGCTCCTGTGTCTGTATCAGATTCTGATGCATTATGTATTATGCAAATGCGTGTTGTTATCTAGCAGCAGAGGTTCACGTACCATTAGCATCTGGCTCAAAATGCCGCCTGGAGGATTTCTATATCCAGTTTTCTAGATGATGTTAAGAAAAATCAGCAGCTCTCGCCCGAGATGGGAACCAATAAAACAGTAGGCGGACGTCTGAGAAGTGCTATTTTTTTAAGTAATGGACGGATTTGTACCTGATCGATCTCCAGAGTCTCTCTTCTCATTTTTTGCTCATTGAGAACTTCTGCTAAGTGCTCTTCCAACACTCGGAGAAAACTTCTGTTTGCTCTACAACTCTCCTTGACAGTGAAACCTTTTTCTTCGGAAATGAAAACTTTATTTGTTTTTCTCTGGCAGACGCAGACGTATTTTAATTAAAAATAAACGCTGGGTTTAAAAAGGAATTATTCATGTTGAATGGTTTAATATGAGAAACCACTGAGATGATTCTGGTCTCTCCGTGTGGGAACAATGAGCTGTTGCTGGACCTGCTGCTGCATTTGATTGGCCGATTTCTAATATTACCATAACATTTACATTAACTTGGAATTATTAGCATAACATTGATCCTAGTCATTACTAGGGATGATCAATGATATGCAAATATTTCTGAGTTGATGCAAATGTATGCATTTTTTTTTACATTGCAAATATATGCAGTTTGAAAATGGACCCAGGTTTAAACTGATTTTTCTATTTTTTCTATTTTCAAGCTGCGTATATTTGCATAAAATTTGTATAAACTCGGAAATATTTGTATCTCATTGATCATCTCTGGTCATAACCTTGTGTATTGAGAACCCATTAGAACAAGGATGGAAACAAATCCCAGAATCTTCTTTAAGGTGCCCATTAACTGTACAATATTCCTCAGATGCGACTATTTAATCAGATTTTCAGGATCATAAGTAATCGGAAAGGTATTTATGGAGTGTTCCCATACACTAGTTGATCAGGGCACTTACTCTCTTCAGATACGATGTGAAAAAACACTTATTCCGTTACTCTAGCATGGCCTCCCGGGCCCTGGAATTCCCCGGCGGCCATGTTGTTCGTGTCCCTGTTTGCAGAAAATTCATGTTTCAGAAACCAATTTTCACTTTCCTAGCCATTTTGTTAAAGCCATGTTTGCTGAAAATTCTTATTTCCAAATCCAATTTTTGCATCAGCAGAACTATTGACAGCTTTGACTTCAATAGAAATTGCCTTCGGTACACGAAATTTGGTATTTGGCTACGGAATGCCGAACTTGGACAAAACCCTACTGGGAACTGCAAACTGGCTTCTGGTATCTATATTCATTTATCCATCTCTTGGTTAAAAGCCAGATTTAATGCCGTGGTGCTCTTGTTCCTCTTTGTGGGCACTGAGGTAATACAAGAAGTTCCCAGTCTCCAGTGTTAGTCACTGCTTAGTGACTTTAGGTTAGTTCACGGGGACAAGCATGATCAGATCTCATTCAGAGGCTGACATACATATGAATCATAAATGAGAATCATAAATGAGAATTCTCAGCTCAATAGAACAAATAATGGAAAATGAGAGGATATCTATGCATATTTCATTCTGCACATGCTGTGTGTAAAACAGGTGACTAACGCAAACGCATTATCTAATAAAACATGAAAAGGAGATAAAACGATGCCTGGATGCTTGAAAGAATTAAGTTCTTTACTTTGTACATAAACACTGCACAGCAATCCAGCACAATAAAGTACAGCATACAGTCAAACCATATAACTCACAACCTACGCATACATTTATCAATAGGGAGGAGCCATATATTTGTGTGTAATTCCTGTGGACCTCATTGATAATTGCCCCCAGCTGTAGGAGGATCTCATGTCAACCTCAGCCAACCAAAAATTCAGAGAATGCAAAAATGACCAAAAAAAGGACTACTCAGAAATCAGTACTCGGAATTCCGTGGAAACTGTAATCAGGATTGGTGGAAATTTCTGTAAAATTAAAAATCTTCATTTCCCACAAATCTACTCATTATTCCTGTCCCCACCTCAGTACACACACTGCCCGGCTATGGTTAAGCAGCATGTCTATCAAGCCCTTGTTCCAAAAAAAATGTTCACTTTAATGATCAATTAATGATCATTAAAGGAACTCCGAGCACCTCTCATGGGCATGCCTTTAAGACAGACGACTTCCAACAAAGTCGTGCTATGACCCCTCTGGAGAAGCCTCTTGCAATGGCCATGCGTGTCACTTCCTCTTCCTGCTTCATTCAGTGATGCACTTCTCTAACAGAGAAGACGGGGTGACCCGGAAGTTATAACATAGCCAAGATGTCAGCCGCAATTTTTAAATTGAAATGGAATGAAAACTATTCGGTGTAGAATGGCGATTCAGGCATTAAATTAAAGAGGAGAGCAAAAGCTACAGAAAGGTATGCAACTTTAAGTACATTGCAGTATTGGTCGGGAGGGATGCTCAAATCACGAATTTGGATGAAATCCGAATAGGTGTTATTCGGATTTCATCCAGTTAATTGCAGCACCTGTGCGGGTGGCCGAGGGGGGGGGTTGATCTTACCCATCAGACGTCTTCTTTGCTCGTCCCTCAGCGCCTCCCACACTGCGTTCCAACCTGGCATCACGTGATTACAAACACTTCCTCCTTCCTGAAGGAGGAAGTGTATAGTCACGTGACGCCAGACTGGAATGAAGCGTGGGAGGCGTCGAGGGACGAGCAAAGAAGACGTCTGATGGGTAAGATCAACCCCCCCACGGCCAGCAGCACAGGTGCTGCAATTAACTGGATGAAATCCGAATAACACATATTCGGATTTCATCCGAATTCGTGATTTGAGCATCCCTGCTGGTCGGAGTCTAAAAGGCATGCCCATGAGAGATGCTTGGAGTCCCTTTAAACCCACTACATAGTCTATTAGATTGCAGCTCGCTGGTCACCTATACTGGGGGAGGGGGATGACTCTTTCTGACTACCTATACTGAGGATGCACTGTCTCGCTGCCTATTGTGGGAGCACTCTCTGCCTACTTGTACTTGGAGAATCCGCACAGGCTTCTTATACTGGGGGCACTAGTTTCTGGCTGCCCATAGCCGGGGTAGTCCACTCCGGTTACCTATAATGGGGGGGGGGTGCACTCACTGGCCCATCTATACTGGAGGGAAGGGGCAGGGGACACTTCAATGGCTAACTATACTGAGGGGAGCACTTTCTGGCTGCCTATACTGAGATGGCACTGACTGCCCTATCTATTATGAAAGGCACTCTCTGCCTACCTGTATTTCCTGTACTGGCTACTTATACTGGGGGGGGGGGGAGGGTAACTAGTTTTCAGCACCCTTGTCTCCAGTCTCTGGCACTAGTCTATTTCTGCCTATTGGGGGGGGGGGGGGGCAATTTCTGGCTACCTGTGTGGAAAAAAAGAAGTTCTTCTCTGGCCATCTATAATGGGGGGCACTCTCTGGCTGCCTATACTGGGGGGCACTTTCTGATTGCCTATATGGGGGGCACTCTCTGGCTAACTATACGGAAGGGGGGCCCTCTTTGTCTGCCTATACGGGGGGCACTCTGACAACCTATATGGAAGGGAGGCTCTCTCTGGTTACCTATATGGAAGGGGGCTCTCTCTGGCTACCTATATGGAAGGGGGGCTCTCTCTGGCTATCTATATGGAAGGTGGGGGGCTCTCTGGCTACCTATACTGTCGGTCTGATTATTTCAGTATTTCTAAATGTAAAGCGGCAAACAATTTTTACATTTTTAATTTTACACTTAGAAATACTAAAATAATCAGAACGCCAGGGAGGTTAAATGTCTATACCAGACTGTAGCTTCCCTTTACTTTAGTATTATAGAATACCGGGAGAGGTTCTTTTTTGTTTTTTTCTCTTGTTTATGTTATCTGTTCTGTGAGAATCACACAGAATTCCAATGAAAATAACAGCAAAATGTGACAAAGTAAACTGTCAGAGGCATCCTAATGTAGACTTCACTGTTCTCAAAACGAAAAGGAAACTCAGCAAAACATCTTCATCAAAACCGTAAGCATCCTATAATACACATTCACGAAAGTGAAAAAATTAGCATGACACTTGCATCAATTCAGAATGATTTGCATCCCGTTTTCCATCCCTATTCTGAACCAAATGCATTAGTTACCTTAGTTTATTGCTAAAAAAAAGTAGATCAGTTACCTTAAAGGAAACATCCGAGGATAAGAAAAAAAAAGATCTATATACTTCACAGGTGTCGAATTCCAGGCAGGGATGATCTCCGACCTTAATCACGAGTAATTACTCGTGATTCAAATGAGGATTAATTACAGCAGCTGAGCGGCGGGGATTGGAAGGGTTATTTACCCATAAATCTGCATCCTCCCCGCGCTCCATATAAGTCCATGTGTCCTAATAGTAGCGTTCCCAGCCTCGCTGCCGTCACTTCCTCCTTCAAGCCGGAAGGAGGAAGTGACGGCAGTGAGGCTTTGAACGCTACTATTAGGACACATGGACTTATATGGAGCGCGGGGAGGATGCGGATTTATGGGTAAATAACCCTTCCAATCCTCGCCACTCAGCTGCTGTAATTAATCCTCATTTGAATCACGAGTAATCACTCGTGATTAAGGTTGGAGATCATCCCTGACTCCAGGCCTGGAGGGCCAGATCCATGCCAGTGTTTAGGATGGACTGAGAAAGAGAGGAATGTGTTCTACCTGATGGACCACCCCCTTCCTGATTCAGACCAATCAAATAATTTGAGCTGGGTCAAAAATGTGTGAGGACCTCGGCCCCCGAAGGACCGGTTAGACATCCCTGACTTACCTGGTGCTTCCTCCGGCCCATGGCAGCTAATCTGTCCCTCACCGCAGCTCCGGGATCCTCTAAGTTATAGATGCCGACCTCGCCAGTTCAGCATCTTCTGCTCCTGCGCAAGCACGCGGCTGTGCTGCTTGCAGTCATGCTCCCCCGGCCGGAGAAGATACTGACCTGACGAGGTCAGCATCTGCAACGGAAGGGATCCCAGGACACCGGAGCTGCCGCGAGTGACATATCGGCTGCCATGGGCTGGAGGAAGCCCCAGGTAAGTAGAACTTTTTTTCCCCCTCAGATACTGTATTCCCTTTAAGGCTGGATTGACACTTAGATGCGTTGCGTCGAATTTCATCCCATTGAAAAAAGCATGCTGCACCCACCGCAACAGGATGCAACTCAACCCAACGTAAAGCATCTGAGTGTGGATTCAGTCTTAACTGGGCCGGTGCGTAGTTTAATTAGTTGATTTTCGCTACTACAGGTTTCCCTTTAACTGAACAGCTACAAACATTTCTTTCCACCGGACTTACTAGAGCATCCCACCTTCATCTGCGTCTATATGAACTGATTTGCTTATTTATGCCGATCAACAAGGATTAACGCCTTGTAGATCAATACTCAGAATTCTGCTCATACTTCATCTAGACCTTCATGATAATTCACTCACAAGTCCCAGGAGTGCAAAATGTTTATTGGAGATACCTTGACCCAACTTGCTGAATGCTGATCAGTTGTGCTGCCTTCTCTGTTCAGTTGTGGTTCTAAAGAAAATATCATTTGTATCACTTATTTCTCTGAATCATTCAGAAACAGGATACAGGGTGCATTAAAGGTCACCTGAAGGGGAAAAAAAAACTTGGGAACACCATAGGCTTTTTCCGTCACCCTCTATCAGAAAGCCGCCGTCTTTCTGATTACAAAAAATAAATGTCCCATCCTCCTTATGCTTCCTGGAAGCGATCGTTCGCTTCCAGGACTAAAAAATGTTTTTTGGGCTGTGGCCATCTTGTGGCCAAATAGTAAAACTACATCTAGATACTTTTTTTATGAAATAAAACACACATTATAATTTGTTACATTGAAAATTAACTGTTTACCTCCCACACCAAAAATTACCCAAATCAAATTTTTAATGAAAAAAAAAAATACAATTAAAAAAACCCCAAAAAACAAATATTTCCCTAAGGGTCTGAACTTTTTTTAATATGCATGTGAAGATGGTATATTACGAACATTTTTTAAATTATAAGCTTGTAAATAGTGATGGATGCAAAACTGGAAAAATGCACCTTTATTTCCAAATAAAATATTGGTGTGAAGGATTGCGGAATGGCCGCCGCGTGCTCTGGCGGCATGGCGGCCGTTTCCACGTCTGCTCCGGCGGTTTACACGCGGCGACATGTGTCTGATGCTATACAGCCTTCCTGTGCACAAAGGCTGCGGAATACACGCGCGTGCGCGGCTAGACAGAAGCTTTATGGGAAGCAGAAAGGGATCAGCTGACCCCGCCGGTCAGCTGATCCAAGGATGGATGCGGATTGGCTGGAAGGGACTGGGCGGCGCTGGCCAGAGCTGCACTATATAACCACTTGTCCCTCAGTCTCACATCGTCTGCCGTTGCAAATGCTTAACGTGTTAGCACACAGACCTCAGTCAGATCCTACAGTGTGGTTGAACCAGGACGGACCTGGGAATCCACACTGAGCTAGATTACCTTCTCATGTTATGTTATTCTATGTTATGCTTAGACCAGTTCCAGGGTGTTGTGACTACGGACATCACACCCAAGACTAGGATACTGTGTCAGCTCTATGTTATGCTTTAGACCAGTTCCAGGGTGTTGTGACTACGGACCTCACACCCAAGACTAGGATACTGTGTCAGTCCTATGTTATGCTTTAGACCAGTTCCAGGGTGTTGTGACTACGGACCTCACACCCAAGACTAGGATACTGTGTCAGTTCTATGTTATGCTTTAGACCAGTTCCAGGGTGTTGTGACTACGGACCTCACACCCAAGACTAGGATACTGTGTCAGTTTTATGTTATGCTTTAGACCAGTTCCAGGGTGTTGTGACTACGGACCTCACACCCAAAACTAGGATACTGTGTCAGTTCTATGTTATGTTTTAGACTAGTTCCGGGGTGCTGTAACTACGCAACACACACCCAAGACTAGCACTGTATATCTGTACTTCCTGGTTCGCCACTAGGCTGTAGTGAGATAGGATCTCACAACCAGATAGGGCAAATCTGTTCATATTAGCAGCAGGGCTTCCTGCAACCAGGCCTAGGTCCCTCTCCTAGGGAGCCTTTGGCCTAAGGGAATTCACCCAAGTCTAGGGGTAAATTTCCTTCTGCTCACTGCCTCCAGTCTTCCTGGCAGTTCCCTCTCAAAGTGTTACTGTTATACTGTACACTCACGTCACAGGTGTCCAGAGGTTAGACATACCTGGATTATTAGTGATTCTGCAGATCATTCATAATCCGGTGTATATCTGCATTATTGGTGAGTCTGCAGCCCACCAATAATCAGATTCTCACTGCATGTTGACACCGATCGTTACAATTGGCGCCATACATTGTGATAGGGACATAATTTAAATGGTGTAATAACCGGGACAAGTGGGCAAATAAAATATGCGGGTTTTAATTATGGCAGCATGTATTATTTTAAGCTATAATGGCCGAAAACTGAGAAATAATGAATTTTTTCAATTTTTTTCTTAATATTCTTGTGAAAATGCATTAAGAAAAAAATAATTCTTAGCAAAATGAAGCACCCAAAGAAAGCCTAATTAGTGGTGGAAAAAACAAGATATAAATCAATTAATTGTGATCAAGTTATTGGCGAATGAATGGGAGGTGAAAACTGCTCTGATGCATAAGGTGAAAAATACTGAATGGTTAACAAAGATTTTCTCAAAAACTATAAGGTCTTTTTGACCAAAAAATGTCCTCTTTTGCTCTTCTTAACACATCTGGCAAATTTGGTGTTTCTAGCATGTATTAACTGCTAAAGTCAGCGGGTAGTGATCATGAGTTAGGAAACAAGTGCATTCGTGATCGGCATTCATGATAGGGAGCTAATTACCGTACTAATGCCAATTACGAGCTTGTGATCACAAAAAAAAGGCTTGTGATCACAAGCTCGTGAGGAGCACCACTAAGTGTCTACATTTTTCACTTTAGATACTCCCAGGTTTGCTTTAAAGTGCAATGGACTCATGGGTGATCACGAGAGCGCGGCTGCAGGGGAATCCGGCCGGGTCTCAATCTCTCTGGTATTACTGGAGTGGGGGAAGGACGGAGCCTGCGCAGATCGCTTCCCCCATGATGATCTTTTTGAGAAAAAGTAAAGATTTCTCGTGGGAAAGGGGGTTCCAACTACTCTGATTGGGGTGAAGTTCAATCACTGGTCACAGTTGTTGTCCCTCTACCAGAAAGTTAGTGATGAAAGATAAAAATGGTACACATGTGCACAAGCCTAAAGGTGGCCACTAACGATACAATCTTTTTCATCCAATTTTACCAAATCTATGTAGTATAAGGGTAAACAGTGAATATATTGAATGGATAATCTAGGCAGTTACCTTATTTTACATAGAAATGGTAAGATAAGATTGGATGAAAAAGATTGTATCGTTACTGGCCAGCTTTACATGCAATGGCCTGCTGTCTCCATGGAAATGTTAAAGAGCACCGGTATGATCACAAGTATACAGCAAGGATAGATTTTGTCATTTCTTTTACTGCTTAAAATAATGCAGATTTAAAGCTCTTGAAGGCCACATAAAGTGGTGTGGCGGGCCAGATTCTGAAGCCTTGTGTTTGACACCTGTGCTCTACACAGTGTTGCACAGAGCAGAAGGAAAACAGGGAGAAATACACCCTGTATGTATTTAGAGAGTTTAGCCTGTCAAATCCACCCTTCATCTGTGACTAATCACCACTGTAATTTGATCTTTTAGCTGTGACAACTCAGGAATCTCCTCTGCCATGGCAGAGCAGCTAATTTGTAAACACAGGATGTTAACTCTATGGGGTTGATTCTCAAAAGAGTGCTAACTGATAGCACGGGCGTACTATGCAGTGAACACGCTTTTGTGTGCGTTAAGTCTTGCATCTGCGCAATGTTTGTGCGCGATAACGCGGACATTTGCAAAAAGTACAAGTGCAAAAGTATGCGTTATCGTGCGCAAATGTTAGTTATCGCGCAGGCGCGAGACTTTACGTGCGCAAAAGTGCACACACAGCACTTCACATGTTAACTGCATAGCACGCCCGTGCCATCAGTTAGTACTCTTGAGAATCAACCCCTATGGGCTGGTGCACACCGAGCGGCTTTTTGGGCATTTTCAGATCCGCTTGCGGCTGCGGATCTGCTTGGTCAATGTATCTCAATGGGGTGGTGCACACCAGAGCGGCAGGCGTTTTGCAGAAACGAAAAATGCCTGGGTGAGGCATTTTTTGGATTGCGGATGCGTTTCTGCCTCAATGTTAAGTATAGGAAAAACGCAAACCGCTCTGAAAAACGGCACTTCAGAGCGGTTTTGCAGGCGTTTTTGTTACAGAAGCTGTTCAGTAACAGCTTTACTGTAACAATATATGAAATCTACTATACTGAAAACCGCAGCAGCAATCCGCAAAACGCTAGCAAAACGCCTCATAAAAATAAAAAAAAGCGTTTAAAAATCTGCTAGCGTTTTGCGGATCTGCTAGCGGGTTTTGGTGTGCACCAGCCCTTTGTCTGCTTCCATGAAAGCAAGAAGTAGACAGACTGTGACTTATTTCAGGATTTTTATCAGCTGTACCAAATAATTTTTTTTCTTTAAAAGATTATTATGCTGTTGCTTATCTTTTAGAGCAGAGAGGAAGTTGTGAGTTCAGGTCTGCTTAAAAGTGTGCGGTACAATCACAAGTATACAAAAAAGATTGATTTTGTCTTTTCTCTTACTGCTTAAAATAATGCAGGTTTGAAGCTCTTGAGGGCCACATAAAATGGTGTGTGTGTGTGTGGGGGGGGGGGGGGGGGGTTTCGGATCTGGCCCGCGGGCCTTGTGTTTGACACCTGTGCTTTACACTGTGTTGCAGCTTTTATTCATTTATTTATTTATTAGAAATGGGAACAAAAAAAATTGCAGTAATCAAACTTCATTACTTTGAGGCTGGTTTTACACTGTAAACCAGCTTATTCCACAAGACTGGCGCTCACTGTCCAAAAATTACAATCATCCACCGATGCTTGATTCTTCAGAGCATATATATGTTACGGCCAGAACCCGTAGTGTGGCCACTTCAGGTTCTGGCCGGCCAATGTGCGAAGTGGCCGCAGCGGAGCGGCCAACGTCAGAAATGTAATTACTACACTAAGCTACAATGTATTTTACGGCCGTCTCGCTCCGGCGGCAATGTAATAGATGAAGCCGCTGGCTTTCGCACTGCCTCCTCTCCTCCTCCCCTGCCTCCTATACGATACGGAGCAGCCGGCGGGGACACGCGTGTCCCCGAGAGTCGTTCGTCGCGGCAGGGGAAGCAGAGCACACGCTCTGCAGGAACGGCAGGATTCCCCTGCCGCGACGAACGACTCTCGGGGACACGCGTGTCCCCGCCGGCTGCTCCGTATCGTATAGGATGCAGGGAGAGGCGGGGGGGGGGGGGGGGAGGAGGAGAGGAGGCAGTGCGAAAGCCGGCGGCTTCATCTATTACATTGCCGCTGGCTATATTTAATGAAATTAAGCAAGTTTTTATACATTTGGCCGCAGCGAGACGCCCGTAAAATACATCGTAGCTTAGTGTAGTAATTATATTTCTGACATTGGCCGCTCCGCTGTGGCCACTTCGCACATTGGCCGGCCAGAACCCGAAGTGGCTGGCCAGAACGCGAAGTGGCCACACTTCGGGTTCTGGCCGTAACATATACACCTTTACATAGAAGGACATAAGAGACAGAGACGTATCATAGTGTAGGATGTCTATGTATAGCTGTTACACCTATGTGCACCCAAATGCCCGCATACAAACAGCGCACCACTGGTGTTTAGCAATCACTTCCACCTAGGGGACAGAGGATCGCACCCCCCATTATTACCCTGCTCACCAGATTGTCTCTTTAAACTTGCATGTCTCTCCACGTCGTTACTTCCATTAAACCATACAACTCATAAGATAAAAAAAACGTATCATGTGTAAAACTGCTTTTAATATAGCTTCTCGCTTAAAAAATACATGCGTACATAAAAATTGCTTGCTTAAAACGTATCACATATTCACCGTAGCACGCGGGAAAGGTTCCGGTCTCGGCTGTGTGTAACTGCTTCCTCCTTTAGCGCGTCTCCTAAGCGTTGGCGATGCGGTGCGCCCAATGCACCATATCATCAAAAACAGGCCTTCTGGGAACACCGCACTTTTGCGCTGTGTTCCCTGTCTGGCCACTGGCCAAGCAGGAAGTGACGCATGCTTGCCGTCACTTCCTGCTTCGGGAATGCGGAAGCGTATTGTTAAAATCATAGCGTCTCATCTAATTTTTTTTAAATCCACGCGTCGCCATAGACTAACATGACTTCCGGGCCGATGCAGATTGCCTCAACTCGACGCAGAAGCCGCGCTTTAAACTTGTTCTGACCTGCGCTGGGGATGCCGCAATGACGTCAATTTCTCCACGCCGAAGTATGAAATTCTCCATAGCCGCGTTCATTGCATGGTGGTGGGGTGCGGTAAAAATACCACACCCCACCGGGGCGGTGCGGGTGTGAAAGGGCCCTAATGAGATTATAGAATGCCTTTATATGGGAGGCTTTTGTCTCGGGGCACCTGGGTATATATCAGCAGCGTTTTTCTGGTACACACCGCCAGCCACACTTATCACAGCCGGCTCCTTCTGTTCTCGAAGCGTAAACACATTAGAAAGCTTTTCCAAATGACGCTCCCGAGAGTCTCACCCCTTATGCGATGGGAGCCGAGGATCCTGAAATATAACACTGCATCTCAATTTTTTTAATTGTGTTTTAGCTGACGCGCGGTGCGGATCAAATATTGCTCATCGTCGACAATTGTGCATGATTTATAAAGCACTCGGCCGCGCCATCATCGCCGGTCACATTATGTTTCTAAATAAGGCAGAAATTCCTGTGATTATTTCCTTGCTGCAGCTGGGCTCCTCTCTCTCCCCTCGATCTTATTCTGCTTTTATTATTAGTATTCAGTCTAAGTGACGTTCATTATTGCTCTTTTAGCCTTCGCTTCTCCTGCCTCCCACCTCGCGCCTGGCGCATATGCTGCTCCTCTTACAGTTGAAGGAGCATATATAAAATTACATATGCCAAGATTTCTATTACAGATGAAGACTGAAAACTATTTTGTCGTAAAGGAAACCTGGACGGGGAAGGATCGGAAGGCTGCATTATGATATTTAAAGTTTACCAGAAACAACTATAAAAGTTTTATATATACCTGGGGCTTCCTCCAGCCCCATCCGCAGTGATCACTCCCACGCCATCTCCCTCCGCCTTCTTCCTTTGCAAGCCCTGTAAGATTGGGCGGTTGGGGCGCACTGCGCATGTACGCCCCAGCTACGTGCATGGCCGCGCTCCAGTGGCCCGGGACTTGCCAAAGTTACGAAGCTTGTAGCGGGAGGAGGCGGAGGAAGACGGCGTGGGAGCGATCGCTGCAGAGAGGGCTGGAGGAAGCCCCAGGTATGTCTAAAAACTTTTATAGTTGTTCATCTCTGGTAGACTTTAAAGCAAACCTGTAAGGTTTATGATTTTTAGTTACTTACCTCAGGTGAAAGGAAGAAGTTTTCAACCAGGATGATAGTATTCACCAGTTAACTTAGAAGAAAAGGAGTAAGCTTTTGGCTATGAAACCGCATGCATGAAAAAAGGGCGCAGTGAAAAAAGGGCCCGGCTGGATAACGAAATGGCGCCGGTGGATAACGAAATCTAATAATGATAAACAGTGTTGGCAAACTTGGTTAACTATAAATACCGTTGTTAAAACAGAAGGCAATAATAAAAAGATCATTACGTAATTCAACAATACAGCTTAACCCAACCCTACTCTCACATAGAACCCTTCCCCGGTGGTGCCTAACCCTAACCACCCCCCTGGTGGTGCCTAACCCTAACCACCCCCCTGGTGGTGCCTAACCATAACCACTCCCCCGGTGGTGCCTAACCCTAATCACCCCCTGGTGGTGCCTAACCACTCCCCCGGTGGTGACTAACTAACCACTCCCCCAATGGTGCCTAACCCTAACCACTCCCCCGGTGGCGCCTAACCACTCCCTCTGCAGAAACACCCTTTTACATATAGAAACTATAATATCTTTGATAATGTAAAATCTGTACATACAAACAAAATAATATGACAAAAACTATAATGTTGCAAGCTTCTGAAACGATAACATACTTCAAAAACTATAATGTTCTAATGTTGTTAACGATATTTATCGCAGCACCCTTTTTTCTGCTTTTTTCGACGTATTAACGATAATTGCATTAAAGTCTATGGCGGCGCCCTTTTCGACCACCCTCAGCCAGTGCCCTTTTTTCCTGCTACCGTGAAACCTTCCTCAGACTTGATTCCTGTATGTCTGAGAAAGGCTTCATAGCTGAAAGCTTACTCCTTTTCTTCTAAGCCAATAAATGGTATCATTCCGATTCAAAACTTCTTCCTTTTACTGATGGCTAGCATAGCACGGCGCAATACTTCACTGCTACTATTTGGTGGGAGGTCCTTCAGAAGCTTCCCCTGTCCTCCTCTGCCAGGACTTTCCAGTGCTGAGACCCCTGAGGTGCAGAGCAGGCACACTACACCTGCACAGTAGCATGGATCAGCTCCAGGTAGGTAGTAGCATGGGCCTATTTGGGCTCTGCTTTTTCAGTCATACACTGAGAGGGTCCATGCTATTGCACATGGGTGAGCCATCTACAATAGGCTTATGGAGGAGGATAGGAGAAGCCTCTGGACAATTCAGGGGTTTCCCTCTCCCAAGGTAGGCACTTATTTGGGCAAATTATATTCTTACAGGTTTCCTTTAAAGAGGAACTTTAACCAAAGATTTAACTTCATCCCAATCAGTAGCTGATACCCCCTTTCCCATGAGAAATCTTTACCTGTTCTCAAATAGATCATCAGAGGGGGTGTGATGTCATGACCAAGGTCCAGACAGTTTGTTGTTTGTGAACCCCATTGCATTGTGGGAAGTAACATTTTTTTCCAACAGCAAAGCAACCAGTATCTTCCGCTGTGCATAGAACTCTCGGTACTGAACATTCCACAGAGACCACACCTGGCAGAACTAAAGATGTCACCACCAGTGTTACATTTCAGAATGTACATTTAGGAGAGGAAAGATATTACAATGGGCAAACACTGGCTAAATACTCTATAAATAAAATTGCATATTTTTACAATATTTATTTATAATGTTATTTTCTGTTTCCGAATCATCTATAACCTTACTAGTATAAGGCTAGGGTTTGATACGGCTTTAGCCTTATTTAATCTAGCCCAGGGGTGTTGAACTCAAATACAAAGTGGGACGAAACTGAGCTCGAGGACCAAGTTGCGGGCCGACCTCAATGTCTAGTGGCCACCTCTCTGCCTTATAAAGTTCCCAGGTATCTAATAGCCCCCCTCCCCTATACAGTTCCCTGATGTCTAGTGGCCCCCTCCTTCCCCTATACAGTTCCCTGGTATCTAGTGCTGTCCCCTCGCCATATGGCTTTCCTGGTGATCTAGGGTGGGCCAAACATAATAAAAGTGGGGAAACCACCTGAGGGACAAATCTGATGGCTCTGAGGGCCAGATTTGGCCCACGGGCCAGAGTTTGACATGTATGATCTAGCCCTTCTAATAAAAGGATGCTTATAGCCAACATACTGCTAGCCACAAAAGTGTCCATAGCTAGACGTTGGAAAGATCTTTCCCGCCCTACGATGTCTGAAATATTGATTGTTTCCTTGAATTTTAAATATGCGGTTACCTTTGCCAAATCAACAGGACAAACTATAAAACTTCTTAGAATTTGGAGTCTATGCAGCCTAGATCAAGAGACAACACAAGTTATAATAATAATTCCTTTTTTTGTGTAGCGCTTTTCTCCTGTCGGAATCAAAGCACTTGTGAGGCAGCCACTAGAGCGCACTCAGTAGACAGTAGCAGTGTTAGGGAGTCTCGCCCAAAGAACGCCTTACTGAATAGGTGCTGGCTTACTGAACAGGATGAGCCGAGATTTGAATTCAGGTCTCCCATGTCAGAAGCGGAGCCCTTAACCATTACATTTTCCAGCCACCTTATCAAGTTATCCCAAATACGATTGTGTAACTTCTGGTCTTGTCATGGTGCCATTTAGGTGAACTCGGGGCTGTAGACTCTGCTTTCATACAGGCTTTTAGGTAATCTGGTATAGAAAACACATATGGCTATTTTTATTTTTGTTGGTCCCAGTTTGTGGCCCGTTATACTTCAGTTTTATTTTTTAATAGTATTGTTTCTTTATAGCACATGTAATTGTTATGTCAGTTCCATGCTATACAAAGGCTAGCTAGTAAATCAACTGTATTAGCCAGGAATGACTATGTTTTAGTGCTTTCCTTTTTCAGTCTATTCTATATTATTCTAAAAATGTGTATGGATATAAGCTGTTAGTTTAATACGCTGGTATGTCTGAATGTTTTCCACAATTAAACAAACAAAACAAAAACATTACACTATTTTCACTACAGTTCTTGTTTAGCTTTACACAGTAGCATTTTAACAATATTTTTGGCTAATAAGATTTAGTATATAATTACAGGTGGACTTAATACTTATTCATAATAAAATACTGTAATAATCAGATATGTACTCCAGGGAGCTTGACCTCAACCCTCCAAGGTCAACCCAAAGTGATCCACCAAGTCATACACTTTTGTTGCCGATATCTGGTTATTCTGACAACAGTATTGACAACAGTAAGTTGTGCTCATTTTAAACATACATAAAGACCTGGATAATTTTACACTAAACGCACCTGCTACTCAGATTTTCTAGAGGCGAGCCAGGCAGCCAAATCACAGTCCAAAGAATTCTCAAAAAGCATATTTAGCTCTAACAGCAGGAAATGAAATAAAAAAATCTAACGTTTATTTTATGACGCAATTAAAATTTCATGATAGAAAAAGTTCATCCACCTGTTTACATTTAAGAGAGACAACATAAGTTTAACTTAGTGGAGCCCAAGTGCCCTCCGCCAACTCCACATGACACCATTTCCTCAACCGAAAGAATCAGAGATTCAACCATAAATATAAGAGGTCTTCCGTAATGGCCATAATGCAAACATGTTCTGTCGCAGGGGCAATAAGGAGTGACTGCTGTCACACAAAGCTGCTGAAGTCATATAGCTTCATAAGACTCAGGAATTAGTAACTCAATATTTAAAGGGAACCTGAAGTGAGAGGAATATGGATGCCAACGTAAAGGTAAACAGCGCTGGAGATTTTGGTGCAGCCGGCGCCGCCATATGCCATAATAGGAATTACGACCAAAGTGGTGCTCAGTCAGCAATTTGGGCGCTTTAAAAGATGGAGTAGTGATGAGCTGAAATTACACCCTTGCGCAATTACGCATTGTAATACGCAATTACGTATCGTAATTGTAATGCGAAATTTCAGTGGAATAACATTGAATTTAATAGTTAATTGTTCCTATTCGTAATTACGCCCCCCCCCCCCCCCCATACATGCCATTGCTACCAAAATTGCTGCATATGTCAAGAAGAATAGTGGGTACAAGTTACAAAAAGAATTGTTCAAAAAGACCTTGTAGTTTGAGAAAATCTATTATAAAAATAATAATAAAAAAAAATGTTTTTTAAACTGTCATTTTTCTGCGTTTAAAAACCATTTTTCTTTGCATTTTTAAGAACTACAAGGTCTTTTTGAAAAATTATTTTTTCCGCTTGTACCCAATATGCTGCTTAACCACTTAACGACCACCTAACGCCGATAGGCGTCGGCAGGTCGTTAGTGATTTAGCATGGAAACGGCCGCTCGAGCGGCCTTTCCATGCCAGTTCACGGAGGGTGTCTCTGTGAACAGCCTGCGAGCCGCCGATTAAATGTAAACAAGCGGGGAAGAAATCCCTGCTGTTTACATCATACGGTGCTGATTGGCCAGGGATCGCCGGCATCTGATAGGCTGAAGCCTGTCAGTTCCGGCGCAGGATGTCCGTCCTGCGCCGCCCAGGGAAAGGAGGGGAGGAAAAGCCAGGGAGGGCGTAAAACGCTGTGGAGGGGGCTGTTGAGGAGCCCCCCCCGCTAGGCATATGTGAGCGGCGGCCATCAGACCCCCCCAGCAGGTCATCCCCCTAGTGGGGAAAAAAGGGGGAAAGTCTGATTGCCCTGCGTGCCTGCTGATCTGTGCTGTGGGCTGGAGAGCCCACGCAGCACAGATCAGACATAAACAGCCCGGTCCTTATGTGGTTAACATATGCAGCAATTTTGGTGTCAGTAGCACGTATGGGGGCTTTGCTATTCACCGCCAAAGTCGGCACAAAATTAAGTGTAAATTACATGTAAATTCATGCGCAACTACAAATTATTATACAAAGTCAATTGAATTACGAATTTGTAATTCCGTGTATGCATAATTGCGAAAAATTATGTGTAATTTCGCATACCGTATATTCCGGCGTATAAGACGACCCCCCAACTTTTCCAGTTAAAATATAGAGCTTGGGATATACTCGCCGTATAAGACTACCCCTCTTCCAACGCACACCAAATTAAAATAAAAATTAAAAAAATCACGTACTGGTGCTATGTATGAACAGATACTGGTGCTGTACTGTATGTGTTACCCAGTATATAACAGTATATAGTCAATTGACTTGTTGCATTGGTCAATTCTCCTTCAGTAGACTGGTCAGCTCTCCTTGTCTACCTGTTTATCAGAGCGGTATGGAAGAATAGATTGCGCTCCCTCAGCAGGGAGATCTGAGAGGCGGTACCAGGATAGGGCGTGACACCCGGCGTATAAGACGACTCCCAACTTCTCAGAAGATTTTCAAGGGCTAAAAAGTAGTCTTATACGCAGGAATATACAGTAATCGTAATTTGCAGATTACGATCATCACTAAGATGGAGCCCAAGTTAACCTTTTGGGGACCGATGTCGGTTGAATCTACATCCAGCAGGTGGTGCTGCCATCCTGACTAGACGTTAATTCAACATCCGTGCTAACGAACCGTCCCGATGCGATCGTGCGCACCGGAGAGGGGAGATTAAGCTGTCACATGACAGCTGACATCTCCCCTCAGTGATCAGCAACCATCGCATATGGCTGCTGATCATGTGATCACTACGATCGCTGCCGCATCGTAGTGATCACTTTGACAGCTGCGGCGATAGGGGGGGGAAAGAAGAGGATCCACTCACCTCCCTGTTGTTCCCGTGACGATCGGCGCACCCCCCCCCCCCCCCACCACTCTTGCTGGCATCTCTGCTCCTTCTGACGTCAGCGCCGGGTCCCGGCTTGATGACATCATGAGTGCCAGTAGGAGCAGAGATGCCGGCCGGAGCAGAGGGGTCTGCTGCGGCTCATCGCTGGAGCCTGGAAGGTGAGTGATGGCTGCTGCGTGCAGGGAGGACATCTGGCTAAGAGGGGGCCCAGCACACCACAGAGGGGATCCGGCTGCCTGACCCCCCAAACGTGCCCCCCCTCCCCCTTTCAGCAAAAAGGACCCTTAACCACCTGAGCGGTCTGGACGAGCTCAGCTCGTCCAACACCGCCGGAGGCTGCCGCTCAGGCCCTGCTGGGCCGATTTACATCAAATAAAAAGCAGCACACGCAGCCGGCACTTTGCCAGCCGCGTGTGCTGCCTGATCGCCGCCGCTCTGCGGCGATCCGCCGCGAGCAGCGGCGAAAGAGGGTCCCCCCAGCCGCCTGAGCCCAGCGTAGCCGGAACAAAAAGTTCCGGCCAGCGCTAAGGGCTGGATCGGAGGCGGCTGACGTCAGGACGTCGGCTGACGTCGATGACGTCACTCCGCTCGTCGCTATGGCGACGATATAAGCAAAACAAGGAAGGCCGCTCATTGCGGCCTTCCTTGTTTATTCTGGGCGCCGGAGGCGATCGGAAGATCGCCTCCGGAGCGCCCTCTAGTGGGCTTTCATGCAGCCAACTTTCAGTTGGCTGCATGAAATAGTTTTTTTTTTATTTAAAAAAAACCCTCCCGCAGCCACCCTGGCGATTTAATCAGAACGCCAGGGTGGTTAAGGAGGGTTAGGCGGCCGGTCCCGAAAAGGGTTAATTTAAAAAACAGCGTAATTCAGCCACCAGCAACAGCTGGCAGCTGAATTACATCTCACCCCGAGTCCATTGCAGCCTGTAGGGAGAATAGTATTTAACGCTGCCGGGAAATTTTCAGGAGCGGGGTGCAGAGCAGGGACAAGGTCCTCCAGCGCCCAAGGCTGAGACACTAAAGTGCGCCCCTCCATCCCTCTCACCCCAGCCATCACACACTGATTGCTATTAGACTAAGAGGGCCACAGAGCCCAAAACCTCCCCAACACCTTAATATCTAGTTATCTGGCTTGCAGTCACTGCTGTGTATCCCCTTTTCTTATTTCTTTCTGCTTCATACTCAATTAGGAATGACAGCTGAATGAATTGTGCGCCCCCTCCTACACTGTGCCCTGAGGCTGGAGCCTCTCCAGCCTATGCCTCGGCCCGGCCCTGGCGGGGTGAGCCATTTTTGGCTTCACCCTGTGCCTAAATGTCCCTGCGCCTTAATTATAGGTACGATATGGAGGCTGCCATGTTTATAATACCAGTTCATTTAGTAGGGGAGAGATAATTGAGTTAATGGAAAACAGTAAGGGCATGGCAGGTTCACCAATACTTAGTGAATATTGCCTGTTGTATTGAATGTCTGGTTTAAGTTTCTACTGCAATTGCCTTCTGTTACAAGTTTTTTGTATGTTACAAATTTGTGATAACTCTTCCTATTCCCAGGTTACATTTTTGCATCTCTACCTTTAAAAAAGATCTTTAACACAATCCCCCTTTCCCACAACATATCTTTGCCTTTACTTGAATTTTGCCTTTATCAGCCACACCAGGGACCTCTGCAAGGCTGATACTTTTGTGAAACCCCTCCCAAAGTGTGATGTCATGGCCATGGCCCAAACAGTTTCCTGTCTGTGAACCTCGCTGCATTGTGGGAGATTAACCTCGATTACAAACTGACAAGCAACCAGCATCTCCCTTGTTAGTGGGTGTGTTTATAGATAAGGACAGATGATGCTGTTTTTTTTCCCATGACTGTCAGTAATAAAGGTGCTGACCTGCAGGCTTGTGGTGGACAGGGCCTGTTCTAGACGTTAAGGCAAGCTTGTGAGGAGCCCCCCCCCCCCTTGGATTGGAATGATCGCACAGCACCCAACAATGTGCACCACATGTTATATGTACAGTGAGCCCCTCAGTATAGGTAGGTAGCCAGTTATAGGTGCCCCCAGTGTTGGTAGCTAGGTACAACTGCCCCCAGTATAGGTTAGCCAGGTACAGTTGCCCCCAGTATAGGTTGGCCATGCACTCTCTTCACTTCCTGTTTCTGCCTGGTGCTGCCCCCACACTTCTGCCGCCTGAGGAAGTCGCCTCACTTGGCATCATGAGCGGACCGGGCCTGGTGGTGGATCAAACAGAATGAACAATGCTGCAAATATCAATCATTTCTTGATCTACTGTATCTTCTATTTTAACTTCTGACTTTGCAACGTCTTGATTTTTTTCCACCTACTATTATCTTTCTGTAAATTTTCTCTTTTAGACCCCATTTCCTCTACATTCAGATTCACAGCGTTTCCCCATTTGCGAGCTGCACGGTGAGAATCTGCCTATCAGAAACACCAAAGTGTGATCTGGACAGCATGCCACTAGGAAGCTTGCTGTCCAGATCACACTTCTGTATTTCTGCAACACGCAGCTGAATCCCTTAGCCATGCACCCTAGCAATTCGGGCTGCGGCTACGCAGCAGAACGCGAACCGCAGAGGAATCGGAAACGGCCACGGCTCCAGTGTAAACCGGCCCTAAGATTGCTGTCTGTTATAACGGATGGAGAGGGAGGGGGTGGGGATTGACGCTCATAAATTCACAATGTGTTGCTTGTGGATCCGAGATAAACTTTTACTCATTGCATAATTGTGCTCCTTACATATAGTTCATAGGGCATTCCTCAAGCCAAATACTTTTTTTTTGTTTTAATACTCTAATTCCCTATAAACTAAAGAAGCCTTGCCCACAGCTCCTTTTGTGCCTTGGCACTCCATGTAGCAAGGGCTTATGGGAGCTCAGTCTGGGCAAGAGGAGGAGGAGGTTACTAGCCATAGATTTCAGAAGCAGAGGGGAGGAGGGAGCAGGAGAGGGGTGTGAGCTGAGGGCTAAAGATGCAGTTGCAGCTTGCCTGTGTGTAATGTGACAAACAAAACATGGCTGCTGTCATTGTATCACAGGAATAAATAAACATAAACTGTTGAAGCTGTTTGCAGCTATATTTGCTGGGTAAACTATCTAAACTTTAGATAAGTAACTATGACAAGTAACTTGTCTACATATGTGTTTCATCTCGGATCTACTTTAAGGGGTGTGACTAAAGGCTTATTATCTGCCCGTGAGCCCTTTCTTTGTACTATGTGCTACTGAATAAATAAAAACATTGCATTTTCTGCACTCCTGCTGCACTGTGGACTTGCTCTGGTGTTTGGATAATAGCATATGCATTGCCTAGCTTTACCCAAAGAAAAAGTTTAGTGAACGAAGTATAACGTAAGTGCAATGTAAGACGTCTAGGTTGTAATAGCACAGGGCTGAAAATGTTCACACATATTAATGCCTGACACTTTAATCTCTGTGACAGAAGTGCTAATATTGCAATCAAGCACACCTAATGTGTGCAACATGTGCTGCTGCGGATTCCTGCCTCTGACTGCTCACGTGTGGAAGAGAAGAGCTATTATCACTTCTGCTGGGATGCTGGAAGGCTGTAGTTCTCTGCAATTTTGTGAAATAATCAGAAGTATGACATGATACTGCGGTTAGAGAACATTCTTTAAAGGGAGAACTACCGTAACTCAATGAAAATTGTTAGGTATAGATATTTGTAACAAAAGTAAATAGTTGATAACTACTGTTGGCAACTGAAGATACCCATTTATCTGATCATGTGTGCTAAATACCCGAATGTTATGTACTTGGGAGAAACTGGGCAAACTCTGCGCAAACATATGAATGGACACAGGCACACTATTAACAATCCAGAATCTGGACTCCCAGTTGCTACACACTTTCGTTCCAATGGACACAGCATGAATGATCTTCGTGTCACTGCCCTGAAGGGCGGCTTCAAAACGTCAAATGATTGATTAACCACCCTGGCGTTCTATCAAGATCTCCAGGGTGGCTGCGCAGCAGTATTGTTAAAAAAAAAACAACAATTTTTAAAACGTGTAGCTAGCCTAGCGCTAGCTACATGATTCCCCCCTCCCTGCGGCATCCTTCCCACTACTCCGATCGCCACCGGCGATCAAGCCCATCCGGAAATCCTGTTCTGAACAGGATTTCCTTTAAGGCTTTCCCCGTCGCCATGACGACGATCGCGATGACGTCATCGACGTCATGATGTCACAGGGAGTCCCGATCCACCCCTCAGCGATGCATGGTACTGATTGGCCAGGCTGCACACGGGGTCTCTGGGGGGGGGGCCTGTTACACGGCGGGTAGCGGTGCATCGGCGGCGAGCGGCAGCGATCGTGTACAACACGTAGCTAGCAAAGTGCTAGCTGTGTGTTTTTTTTTTTTAAATTGTGCAAATCGGCCCAGTAGGGCCGGAGCGGTGCACATCGGCGGTCATGGGCGAGCTGAGTTCGTCCATACCGCCAAGAAGGTTAATAGCAGAAACAAAATGTATAAATTGGTTCAAAGCGGTGGACAAAGGCTTGAATAAGGACAAAAACTTTTTATACTGGTAGGAGGCTGATGATATTTAATGCCAAAACTCTTTTTCAGCCTATATAGCTAAACTTGTGAACTCAGAATTTACAATGCCTCTGTGACAGTCTGAGTCCCAAGTCTGTGAGGATTGTGTAAATGAGTCTTATCTCCGCTAACGACCTCACACCCCATTTAGATGTTCTGTTTTATTTAAGGCATCTTAATGACTTTGTATTTATGCTTGAAAAAAAAATCTATGTATCCCCTTTTGATGTTGCATGTATAGAGCTGTCTGTTCCATCAGCCTGCAAGCAAACAGGATTGAAGCCCGACGAAGGCTTAACAGCCGAAAGCTTGCCTACTCTTATTCTTTTAAGTTAGCCAATAAATGGTGTCATCCTGAAACAAAACTTCTCCATTTATAAACTTAAGTTAAAGAGAACCCGAGGCGGGGTTCTAACAACGAAATCCCAATACAGAGGCTGGGTCTGCCTATAGAGCCCAGCCTCTGTTGCTAGTCAGATTCCCCCTAAGTCCCCCCTGCGCTCTGCGAGACCCCATAAATCACAGCCGCGCTGTGCGGGCTATGTTTACCTCTTTAATGTCAGTCTCCGCTCTCCCCCGCCTCCTGCATCGCTCCGGTTCCCGCCCGCGTCCCTTCCCTCCAATCAACGGTGAGGGAAGGGACGTGGGGGGGGGGGGGAACCAGAGCGATGCAGGAGGCGGGGGAGCGGCCAGACTGGCATTAGAGAGGTAAACACAGCCCGCTATGACAGGCTGCATGTCGACAGCACAGCTGTGATTAATGGGGTCTCGCAGAGCGCAGGGGGGGCTTAGGGGGAATCTGACTAGCAACAGAGGCTGGGCTCTATAGGCAGACCCAGTCTCTGTATAGGGATTACGTTCTCAGAACCCCACCTCGGGTTCTCTTTAAAGATGTGAAAAGTAGAGTGAAAAAATGAAAGTGTACCCGAGCCAAAGCTCCGATACCAAGACACATACTTAAGAAGAAGAAAGCCCCTGGATCAGTGGTGTAACTACTATTCATGGAGCCCCCAGCAAAACGTTGATGAGGCTCCCAAGTGTTTACACCCCTTCCCTTGCCTCCCCTTGGAAGTTCCTGCTTCAGATTACCTGCAGGTGGCGCTGGGACAGTGACATCACGAATGGGGTGCAGGGTAGGGAGAGGGGGCCAACATTATTTCTCCCTCCATTTCCATGGGCCCCCCTCCTGTGGCTGGTGCAGCCGTGCATTTTTGTAAATCTCTCACCTGTCCATGCTTCTCAGTAGCTGGCTCTTCTCTACTTCCTGTTTCTCTGCATGCCTTGTAAGGAACCAGGAAGTACAGAGAAGCTGGTTGCTAAGAAATATGGGCACGTCGCACAGACAGCTGCTGCATGGACAGATTTATAAAAATGCACTGCTGCACCAGCTCTGCAAGGGGACACGGGAGGTGAGCCCATGGAGTGTGGGGGAGGAATGATGTCGGCCCCCCTCTCCACTTCTGCCAAGAGGGTATAATCCCTTCCAAGCCATAAAAAGAGGGGGCAGCAGCAAGAAAAAAAATTGGCTTCAGAGGACAAATAGTGTAGAAACGGTCCTGCACGTTTAGTGTCCAGAACGAGATGACAGGATCTAGTGCAGCGTTAACCAGGGCCGGATTTGTACCCTTTACTGCCCTAGGCCACTGTCACCAGCCGCCCCCCTTCAGTATAAGTAGCAAGATGACCCCTCCCCCCTTCCCTCCAGTATAGGTAGCCAGATCACACCTCCCCCCCCCCCCCCCTTCCCTCTAGTATATGTAGCCAGATGACTCCTCCACCTTTCCCTCCAGTATAGGTAGCCAGATGACTCCCTTAATCCCTCCTTTTCCCACTCCCCCCTTTCAGTATAGGTAGCCAGCCCGCCTTCACACCACAGCAGCCATCAGTGTCACTCGTTTCTCCACTCATCTCCAGTGCAGAAGCTTCCTTTCCATCTCCAATGCTGCCCAAGTCCATAGCCGCCAGCCACAATGCAAACGTTCACAGAGAGCAAGGTGGCTGCTGCACAGGCAGCTAGCAGCAGAGTACCGCGGTCAAGTGCTTGCCTGATTTTCCCTGCATTGCAGCATTTGCAAGCTTGCTGCTTTGGTGCCCCTGCTCCTGTGGTGCCCTAGGCCATGGCCTAGGTGGCCTTGGCCTAAATCCAGCCCTGGCGTTAACACAGATTGGAAAAACCCTTACCATAATTTAAAAAGCATTTCCATCCTTTTGAACTGCCTTGTTTAGACACACGTGTGAACCAACCCTAAAAGCTCCTAGACTTCACCCTCCACGAACCCACAAACCCTGCCAAATCGCTCTCAAGTGTGCTGGCTGGCCCTGCTGTCACCTCTCCCTCACTTCCCCTGCCCAACATAGGTAGCCACAAATGCCCATAAGTAGGTAGTCAGAAGTACCCTCAACATTAAAGCGGACCTGGACTCTTGCACAGGACAGAAGGAAAACAGAGAGGAATGCACCCTGTATGTATTTAGAGAGTTTCGCCTGTCTAATTCCCTCTCATTTGTGGCAAATCACAAGTTGTAATTTGATCTCCCGTCTGTGTCACATGACTGCCATGGCAGAGAAGCTCATTTGAAAGCGCAGGATGTTAACAATATGTTCCCTTCCATGAATCAGGAAGTAGAAAGAGTGCAGATTTATTACAACAATAACAATAACAATAATATTTATATAGCGCTTTTCTCCCTGGGGACTCAAAGCGCTGCGACCCTGCATTATGCAGTCTCAAAGGCTCGGGAAAAGAGGTGAGTTTTTAGCCTTTTTTTAAAGCTGTCCAGAGAGGGAGCCTCTCGTACTGATTGTGGAAGTGAGTTCCATAGAGTAGGGGCTGCGTAGGAAAAGGCCCGAGCACCAAATGTTAAGTGTATCCTGGGAATAACCAGCTTCATCTTGTTGGCAGAGCGGAGGGTGCGTGAAGGGGCATAAAGTTCCAATAGATCCGCTATGTATTTGGGTCCCATGTGGTGTAGAGCCTTGAATGTCAGCAGGCAGATCTTAAAATTGATTCTCCATTTTACTGGCAACCAGTGAAGAGTTTGCAGTACTGGGGTGATGTGTGAGCTGCGGGGGGCATTGGCTAGGAGTCTGGCTGCAGCATTCTGTACTAGCTGTAAGGGGCGCAGAGCCTTATCTGTAGATCCGATGAACAGGGCGTTGCAGTAGTCTAGGCGGGAGGATACAAATGCATGAACCAGGGCAGGTAGGTCTTCAGCTGGGATAAGGTGTTTGATTTTCGCTATATTTCTTAGATGGAAGAAGGAAGACTTGACGACAGCTGATACCTGCTGTCTGAGTTTTAGATTTCCATCCAGGATCACCCCAAGGTTTCGCACAGTCTTTATACTGTACAGTATTTCCCCCAATTGCTAGTTTGAGGTGGTGAGCGTTTTGAACTTTATCCATCATGTGTGGACCACCTACCACCAACACCTCTGTTTTGTCAGAGTTCAACCTCAGCCAGCTGGTGTTCATCCAATTTTGTAAATCCACTAGACACGCATTTATGGATGCTGATGGGTCTTGGGTGCCAGGCTTGAAGGACAGATACAGTTGTGTGTCATCTGCATAACAATGGTATCCTAGGCCATAGTTCTGGATTATTTTGCCCAGTGGGAGCATGTAGGCTGCAAAGAGTAATGGTGATAGTACAGAACCCTGTGGAACTCCATAGGCAAGTGGCACTGGATTAGAGTAGTGTGTGCCCAGACATACTTGCTGTGTCCTGCCAGATAGGAAGGTCTGAAACCATCTAAGAACAGTACCCCTTAGGCCACAGTAATTCTTCAGTTATTATGGGATTTCTATCAGCTGTAGCAACAATTTTTGTTTTTGTTTAAAGGTTATTATGCTGGTGTGTATCTTTTAGAGCAGAGAGGTCATTCTGAGTTCAGGTCCGCTTTAAGTAGTTAGAGGTGCCCGCAAATATTAGATAGCTATAGGTGCCCCCCAGGGAAATCTTGTCAGTGGACTGCAGAGAGTAACCTCTCATTTACGCTTCCCTTAGGAGTCTGCATAGGGAAGGAGGGAGGCTCTCCTGGGAGGGGAATGAGACGCCTTTCCATCATCAGGCGCCTGTAGGCAAGAGCCTACAGTGCCTTATGAAGAAATCCAGCCATGTCTCTAAGGATGAGATCAGCCACACATCTTGTAACCAGAGTTTTTTTACACCTGGCAGAAGATTTCACTCAACTTCCATTTGTAAAATGTAGTTCCACTCAAAATGTAAAGGCATCTTAAACATGTAGAATGAGAGTTGCCTTTCTGCTACGGAGACTCCCTCTGCATAATATCTCTTGAAGCGATCGGTGTGGCCTTTGATTATACAGAGATCACCCGCGCCGCACAACGCTGACTACAGGCATAAGCTGCCAGCGGTGCGAAATCCTCGCAACGGAATTAGAAATCTGCTCGTGATGGGTGCTGGCATTCAGGGACCGACCGCATTTCAGGCTGCCATTCATTTCCCTGCAATTCGAGTATTTGATGCAGAGAGACTATTATAATCCTGCAGCCGCTCACAAAGCTATATTTTGAAAAATAAGGCTTGAATAGGCAGAAAAATACAGTCAAAATGGGTATGGAAAACAGAAATCAACCCTATTTAAAATGTGAATGGCATAGCGAAAAATATATTATTTCAAACGCGGGTAGGTGATGGGATATTCAAAAAAAGTTCCATAGCGGTATGAAAAATAAATATTCTGTACTGTCGTAGATAACAAATGCGCAGGAAATATTATGAATTTTACTCCGCTGGCTGTTCTCCCAATCTGCCAGATGTTTTGCAGCTGTTTTAATTGGATATGACTGCACACTGGGCAAATTTTAAGCCCTAGTCCAGCCTCCAATGTTTAAAGTAAACCTGAGACACCAATAAAGTAAGATTTGATACTTACCCATGGTCTCCTCCAGCCCCATAAGCACCACTGAGTCCCTCGCCGTCCTCCCGAGTGCCTCCGTTTAGCCGTAATCAGCCCCAGTAACTGGCTCAGCCGTGCCAGTTGAACTCTACTGCGCGGCCCTCCGCGCATGTGCAGAAGAGTTCAACTGGTGCGGCTGAGCCAGTTACTGGGACTGATTGCAGCTAAATGAAGGCACTCGTGAGGACAGTGAGGGACTCAGTGGTGCTTATGGGGCTGGAGGAAGCCCTGAGTAAGTATCAAATATTTCTTTATAGGCATCTCAGGTGCACTTTAAAGAACAAGGGTCAGCCATACTATCTCAAGAAAAAAAAAGTAGACAAAATACTTGTTCTACTTGCATAACATAGATATTATACTGCCCACATTTTGATTTTAGTACATTTTATTTAATGGATAAAGAGAAAACGGTTCCAGGCATTTTCAGACTTTACTGTCTCGGACTGTAGCTAATCCTGATGTCATTTCCTCCCTTACTCATCTGCCCAAAATGGTGTATGCAGAACTGCACTGTCATATCTAGTTTGCTTGGTAACCACGTGAGCAGAAAATAGATCGGATTTCAGCAGCTTCTGCAAAAGGGTTAGGTGATTTATCTTCTATTTCCCTTCTGAGCCTCGTGTCACACTGAACTGCCCACAGCCAATCAGCAAGGAACATGATTGTGAGAGAAGATAATAAGCTTCCCTCTCCTCGGCAATGTACAATAATAGACTGAGATAAGATTAAATTACAAAAGAAACATTTATGATTATATTGCATAATAAACACAGAGCAGAGGGTAATAGGAATTTGATTTTATGGCTGACAATCCGGCTTTAAAGGGGAACTCCAGCCTAAACAAACATACTGTCATTAAGTTATATTAGTTATGTAAATAAAAATAGATAGGTAATATAATCTCTTACCCACCCCGTTTTAAAAGAGCAGGCAAGTATTTGTGAGTTCATGAGGATGAAAGGTGTTGACAGGGAACATGAGACACAGTTCCAACTGTCCTGTGTGCTGATCACCCCTCCCAGCTAATTCAAAATGTTTTTTTTTTTTAAATTTGCACCGAAACAGTAGAACGAGAACAACAATATCAGAAATCCCATCATGCTTTGCACAGCATCAGGGGAAAAATGCCCGGGCAGTTTTCTTCTGTGCAGCTAAAAATGAGGCTCAGCTAAGAAAAACAAAGTTTTGATGCCGTGAAACTGTTAAATAAACACCAAGCAACCAGTGCTGCTGAGTAGATTTTTAGTCTGGAGGTTCACTTTAAAGTAAACCTGTGAGCAGGGGCGCCTCTAGGCATAGGCAGTACAGGCCATTGCCTGGAGTGCCATTGGTTCTGGGGGGCGCCATGTTTCTGGATTAAGCCCCACCCATCGTGGGTGTTCGATTACTTGCTTCTGCTGCATCTACTTAGCGTAAGTTGCAGGCAGCTGCCACCTCTGTGCCTTGTGCATCCTTCTTTCCCCCTTTGTGTCTCCTTCTGTCCCTTTTGTGCCTCCTTCTGTCTCCTTATGCCTCCTTCAGTCCCTTGTGCCATGTCTGATCCCCTGTTTGTCCTTCTGTCTCCCTTTGTGCCTCCTTCAGTCCCTCTGTGCCACCTCTGCCTCCTTTGTGCCCATTTCTGCCTCCTTCTGTCCCCCCGTGCCTCTTTATGTCCCCTTTGCCTTTATTTGTCCCCTTGTGCTACCTCTGCCTCCCCGTTCCTCCTTCAGTCCCACTCTGCCTCCTTCTGTCCTCCTGTGCCTCCTTCTGTCACCCTCTGCCTCCTTCTGTCTCCCTGTGCCTCCTTACATCCCCCTCTACCATCTTCTGTCCCCCTTTTGTGCCGCCTCATGTCCCCCTTTGTGCATACTTCTGTCCCCCTTTGTGTCTCCTACTGTCGCCCTGTGCTTACTTCTGCCCCCCTTTGTGATTTTTTCTGTCTCCTCCTTATGCCTCCTTCTGTGCCCCTTTGTGCCTTCTGCTGTCTCTCTCTGTGACACTTTCTGTCACCCTCTGCCTCCTTCTGTCTCCCTGTGCCTCCTTACATCCCCTCTCTGCCATCTTCTGTCCCCCTTTTGTGCCACCTCCTGTCCCCCATTGAGCCTCCTTCTCTACCCTTTGTGCCTCCTTTTGTCCCCTTTGTACCTCCTTCAGTCCCCTGTGCCTCCTTTTGACCCCCTTTGTGCCTCAATCTGCCCCCATTGTGCTGCCTCCTGCCCCACTTTGTGCCTCCTTCTGCCCCACTTTGTGCCTCCTTCTGCCCCACTTTGTGCCTCCTTCTGTCCCCTTTTGTGTCTCCTTCTGCCCCCCTGTGCCTCCTTTCCCCTTTTGTGCCTCCTTCTGGCCCTCATGCCTTTTTCTGTCCCCCTGTACCTCCTGCTGCCCCTCTGTGTACCTCCTTATTTTCTCCTGTGCCTCCTTCTGTCCTCTGCATCTCTTCTGTCCCCCACTGTGCCTCATTCTGTCCCCCTGTGTGCCTCCTTCTGTCATTGCCACATTACGATTATTTTCTGGTGAAACGCTGCTGCATTACGATTATTTCCTGTTGAAATGCTGCCGCATTATGATTATTTTCATGGGGAAAGGGGGGGCACCATGGGGGCGGGGGCGCCACAGGTTTTTTCGCCTGGAGTGACAAAATGGCTAGAGGCGCCCCTGCCTGTGAGGTTTAAAAATCATAAAAAATGAATACTTACCTTGAGAGAGGGAATCCTCTGGATCCTCCAGCGGTTTCCCCATCCTCCACCGCCAGGCCGTTACATCGCTGAGAACCCCAAGGCTCACAAGCCGAACACCTGCACAGTAGAGCGTACCCGCTCAGCTTTAGAAAAAACAGCCGAGCCCCATTGGGTCTGTGAACGAGTTTCGAGGGATGCAGTGCTGGAAAGGCCCAGTGGAGAGGAATGGGGGAAGCCTCTGGATTATCCATAGCCTTCCCTATATTGAGGGGAGTACCCCTTTTGGACACTTTTCTCCTACAGGTACACTTTACTGCATATGATAGTAAGTTTGCATTTACAAGCATTGCACTGAGTTTTCTGCACTGTCTGCAGAGGGAGAGAATGAGAGTAACTCTTTGTAGCCAGCACTGCAGCTCGGCAGTCTCATCTTCCTGCTCAACAAAGTGTTTCATGTTTTTTTTTCTTATGCATTGAGACAGCAAGGTACGATTCTGTTGGACTGTACCTGCAGTACTTAGCAGTAAAGGGAATAGGTGGGCAGGATTACCTCTGTACACACAAGGAAAGACTGGCTGTTGCCCTTCCTAGCTCTGTTGAGAACAGCTCATGGAAATAATAATAATAATCTGAACATTTATATAGCGCTTTTCTCCTGTCGGACTCAAAGCGCTCAAGAGCTGCAGCCACTGGGACGCGCTCAGGAGGCCACCCTGCAGTGTTAGGGAGTCTTGCCTTGAACTCCTTACTGAATAGGTACTTGACCTAGCCAGGATTCGAACCCTGGTCTCCCATGTCAAAGGCAGAGCCCTTAACCAGTACTCTATACAGCCACAAATAAAGGTGGAATAGTGGGGAGAAGTAGGTGAAAAATGTGGCTACAGAACCCAGCCAACCAGGTACTGACAATATCAATATGGTAAAATGTAAACAAGTACAATGCACATAAATGAATACATTATGTATTTATATAGCACTGACATCTTCCGCAGCACTGTGCAGAGTATATAGTCCTTCAGAAGAGCTCCCAATCTAATCCTTACATTAGCCATATGCCCATCCTAGTCTAAGGCCAATTTAGGGGGAAGCCAAGTAACCTGTATGTTTTTGGGATGTCAGAGGAAACTGGAATGCCTGGAGGAAACCCATACAGACACAGAGAGAACATACAAATTCTGTGCAGATAGTGCCCTGGCCGGGATTCAAACTGAGTACCCAGCAGTTCACGGCAAGAGTGCTATCCACTATGCCCCATGCAATGCACACAACTGAGTGGGACCGATGAAAAGGGGCCTGTTTGCAGCTGCAAGTGCTGTGACCTCACTTCCTGTGGCACCAAACAGGGGATAATTACGATTGGTTGTAGCCTGCTGTGGAAATATATTGCATGAAGCATGGCAAAATCCTAAAAGTACATACTTTTCCACAGGCAGAAACACCTTCATCCAGCATTATAAAGGAACAGTGGGGTGCAGACTTAATTTCCTAGATACAAACGTTTCTTGATAAAGTTTTTTTTTTTACCTTTTATTCTAGAGGAGACATAAACATGACAATGAAAACATGGCTGTTGTGAAGACATGAATTGTATGCTTTACAAGTGGTGGCTGCTCACTTTGTACCTTGCACGGCAGTAAATATTACAATTTGAAGCTCTGGCGTACGCGACATTCATTTGTTACGCAGCGCAGCCCAAAACCCTTATCTAATCCTGTCATAAAATATGTCTTTTAACAGGGGGAGATGGATTTCTTTGTTGGGCTTAAAATGCTGAACAAAAAAACGAATAGAGCTTTACGGAATTCAGCCCGTTTGAAGGAGAAAAATTGCTCTTTGGGGAGCGCTACCTTTTTGAGTTAGACACCATATTTATTTCGTGTTTTATCGCTACTATACAGTGTAAAACATATAAAAAGAGTGATATATGGAGAGGACGTTTATATCCCATCCCAGCCATTTTCCTTTTTACTGCTTTATTTACTACCCGGCTGAAAAAAAAGACATTGAGTTTATAGAGTGACATTTCTTACGTTCCACGTGGCACCACTATCGGCACCTGCGGGCGGCGACCCTTGACCTTGTCGTGTCAAAGGAAAAGGTCTCTGATTTAATGGGGGATGGCAGAGGAGATAAAGGAAGCAGGTGCAAAAAGGCACGTTAACGTTTGGCTCTTTTCTGACATAATCTTTCCATTAATCAGCACCGAGATATGTCACGTGCAGCTCACATTTACATTTAATCGTTTAACTGGGTTTTCTTTTAACCAGGGTAGCAGGTCATGGCAGAAAGGAAGAAATCTAAAATCTCAATGTTTGTGGGATATCTGCATACACCACACAGGCCATGGCTTAGTGTGAATAAGGGGAATTAGACATTGCCAGAGGCGTAGCTACAGGGGTGCAGGTATGGCATGTGCCATGGGCGCCTTGTACTCGGGGCACTGCTCCATAGAATCAAGATTTATTTGGTGTTTACCGCAGACACTGCTGCTCAAACTGTGCAATTATCTCTATCGTTTTACATACAGTGATTCGGTGCAGCCACAATATAATCTAGAATTTTATGGTACACAAACTGGCCATTGACACCTTCTCATCCTGTATCAATTATATATCTTTATTGCACAATTCCTTGACAGACAGTTGCTCCTCTATGGAACCATAACACAGACAGTTATAAAAAACCTTTTTCTGCGCAGAAAACACAAAGTTTAAAAACTAGGAGCCATCCCGCATATCCCCATTTTTTAGTCCCTCCAGGCTTGTATGCATGGAGTCTGTCAATGGACCTTTTGCTCCATGCACGCAAGCCCGCTCTACCTAGCTGTCACTCACCCAGCATACGACCATACTATACACACAGCAGCTGCTTACCTCTAGTAGGGATAAGTCCTTTGCTCCATAGCATACATGGAATTCTCCATATAGATTCTATTTTTTATCTGGCGGATTCTGCAGCCTGGTTACATTATTTGGGGGGACAAGCTGCTTAATTTTTATTTTGTGATATGTACAGGCTTACCTATTGCCATGTCTTGGGTGCTGGGGGACCTTGTTCTAGCTCTGTATGGAGGCTACTGGTTTTCAGGTTTATGTTACTTTTAATAGCTGTACTTTAAAAAAAGTGTGTTTGTGCCCTCCATTGACTTAAATGCACTTCACTTCACTATTACATTTTGAACCTGATGTTATGAGGAAAGACACTGCCTGTTTTTCATTCACATACCTAATCAGATTCCATCGGGAAGGGGGGGAGGGGGGGGGAGGGGGAGTGACAACATTAGGCATATTTGAAGCATGAACAAAACTGATGTAAATAAATGCAATGATATCTCCAAGCTATTGGACAAGAGGATACTGGTTTTCAAATCCACCATAGTGGAGATCATTCATGGAGGGTAGTGGTTTTCAGGTCCACCATGGTTCGAGTTCCTTCATGAGGGTGCTGGTTTTTGAGACCCCATAGTGAGGATCATTCATGGAGAATAATAATTTCCAGAGTCACCATAATGAGGAACACTCATGAAGGGTTTATTTTTTAGGTCTACCATCGTGGGAATCATTCATAGGTAATACTGGCTATAAGGTCTACCATAGTGGTTCATTCATGGATGGTGCTGGTTTTCAGGTCCACCATAGAGGGAATCATTCATGGAATCTTCTGGTTTTCAGGGCCTATTCACACTTGAAAAGGGCAAAAAATGCTAGCGCCTAGCGTTTTGCGTGGGTGATAATCGCAGTAAAATTACTGTACAAATTTGTGCCTGATGAGCGATCGTGATTAGCGCATCTAGCTCCCGAATCGCCATAAAATGCTGCATGTTAGGGCTCGTTCTCATCTAGGCGATTAGCGGTGATGAGTATTAAGTATATGGCAGTGATCTCACTGCCCTGATTACCGCTGATCACGGGCATTTTGCAATTAGCAGCAATCGCAAACACGTTACATGCAGCATTTTTCAGCGATTTGGGAGCGTTCACGATTAGCATGCTATAGATCCGCTAATCGCGATCGCTCATCAGAAGCAAATTTGTACAGTAATAATACCACGATAATTGGGGTAAAATCACCGCACAAAGCGCTAGCGTTTTGCTCTTTTGACGGTGGGGGTGGGAGGGATGGAGGGGCGCACTTTGTTGTCTCAGCATTGGGTGCTGGAGAATCTTGTCCCGGCTCTGTATGGAGGCTGCGGGTTTTCAGGTTTATGTTACTTTTAATAGATGTACTTTGAAAAGTGTGTTTGTGCCCTCCATTGACTTGAATGCACTTCACTATTACATTTTGAACCTGATGTAATAAGGAAAGACATTTACACGGCCTGTTTTTCCTTCACATACTAATCAGATTCCATCGCCATTTTACTACTTTCTTTGAAGAGCTGATTGGGTGTTTTAAGTGAAATCAGGCAAGATGATTTATTTTTTGGTCTCTTTATAGTGCGCGGACCACTGCCTGAAAATCCTGTTTGTTTTCAAAGACACAACCGAGAAATGAATTCCAGTAAATTTGCTCATCGCGGCTAGTGGTCTGTTTTCACGTGTACAGGTGCTGTACTGCCGCATGCAGCCAGAACATCACAACGTAAGTCAGTGCCAGGACACCATGGAGGAAGCCAGCAGAACTGCCAACAAAGCAGTCCGGACAAGGTGGTTAAACAGAAAATTGGGCAGATGTGGAAACAAAACATTTGTAAACATTATTTGAATAGAGAGAGGCTGGTAAAATATAGCAGGCCTAGGAGAGCACAAAAGTACAAATCTGGCACTGACTAGGCGCAAATTAAAGGACAACTGACCTGAGAGGAATGTGACAGTTACCATATTTATTTCCAGTTAAAGTGAACCAAAAGGTGAAAATAAACTGAGATAAACCATTACATTTTTCCTCCTACTCCTAAAAATGACTATTGTTTTAGAGATCTCATGGCTTTATTTTATATTAAACATTTACAAAGTAGGTTAAATGTTTTACTGTCTTTAATCAGTGGCAGCCTATTAAAGAGAAACTCCGACCAAAAATTGAACTTTATCCCAATCAGTAGCTGATACCCCCTTTTACATGAGAAATCTATACCTTTTCACAAACAGACCATCAGGGGGCGCTGTATGACTGATATTGTGGTGAAACCCCTCCCACAAGAAACCCCTCCCACAAGAAAAGTACATACTTTTTTTTGGCAGTTTCCTATCTGTGAACCTTGTTGCATTGTGGAAAATAGATGTTACAACTGCCAAAAAACATGCAACACTAAAATGTTCACTGGAGTTCCTCTTTAAGTGTCCCAGAGTTATAAAAAGGTCAATAGTTCATGTATTTTTTCTCTCCCTGCCCTCAGAAGTTGTATTCTGCCAGGAAAACGTTTATTGCTGTAATTTGCTTATTGGTGAAGTTTGCTATATTTCCAACAAGGTACCGAGAAGACAGAAGCTGTCACTTCCATGCATAGAAATTAACTCTTTTAGGCAGCTAAATAAATCAAGTAACACAGCTTGGTTATTAGCATACAGTAAAAAATGGCGCGGAGGAAATAATGGCGCACCGTTCTGCCGATTATAAAACGCTATTTACCGTTTTAATGTAAATACATTAAAACGGTAAATAGCGTTTTATAAAACAGCAGAACGGTGCGCCATTGAAAAATGCAGGGAACTAGCAGAGGGGGTCGGGCTGGCAGCGGGGGTCGGGCTGGAGAGGCAGCGGGCAGTGGGCTGGCAGCGGTGTCAGGGTGGAGAGGCAGCGGGGGTCGGGCTGAAGAGGCAGCGGGGTGGAGGGAGGATTACGCAGCATGTGTATATTGTGTATACATTACCTTGTCCCGGCCGGCGATCGCTCCTTCACTCCATAGCTTACAAGAGTCCTGCATCCAGCCAATCACCATGCGGCTTCAGTTTCCGCATGGTGATTGGCTGGATGCAGAACTCGTGCAAGCTATGAAGTGAAGTGAAGGAGCGATCGCCGGCCGGGACAAGGTAATGTATACACAATATACACATGCTGCGTAATCCTCCCTCCACCCCGCTGCCTCTTCAGCCCGACCCCCGCTGCCAGCCCACTGCCCGCTGCCTCTCCAGCCCGACCCCGCTGCCAGCCCGCTGCCTCTCCAGCCCGATCCCTGCTAAAAAAAATTGAACATATAAAACGATAAATATCGTTGTAATGCAGCGCCATTCTGACACTATTGGCGCTGTGCGCCATTTTTGCCTGTCCCCTGGTTATTAATATGTTTTGTACTGTACATACACGTTTATTTCACCATGTCACATGTGCCATGGGAGTGTGATCAAGGTGCTAGGCCACGCATGCGCAGTACTACTGGTGATTTCCTAGAGTGGCTGGAAGAAGCCTATGAAGCGCCTATGACCAACACTGATACTGCAACTGGAAGGGGAAAGGAGTGGAAGTGGGAGCATCCTCCAAACATTTTAAGCTTTAGACTCAACTTGAATTGGTTGTGTCCAATATGAAGTGCAGCATGGCCTGTAAGAATGAACTACGGCAATAGGTTAGGATATACACATCCCTCAAATAACAGTTTGGACCCACCCCACCCCAAAAAAAGTAACCAAGCAGCAGAATGTTCCCCAAATAGAAACATTGACCAAACCTACATGCGTAGTGCTGGTAGGCAGCAACATGCACCAATAGAGGGGGAGGAGCCGCCCTCCACTTTTAGGCAGGTGCCTTCAGTGCCTAAAGGTAAATTTAGCCTTAATGGAATGTCTTCTAGATCGAATAACAAACAGGGTCTAGTCTAGTGATGAGCACAAATTACACATCATGGTAATTTCACATCAAAATTCCCAATTACGGTGCAAGATTGTGATGGGAAATTTCGGAAAAAATTATAATTAATTTTGCATGTAAACCAAAACAGGAATCATAATTTTGCAATAATTTTCACATCATTTTGTGCCGAATTTACTGGTTAATAGCCAATTAATCCCCAAAATTGCTAGGTATGATAAGGGGACTAGTGGGAACAATTAAACAATTTTTTTTCAAAAAGACCTTGTAGTTTTTGAGAAACTTGATTTTAGAAATGCAAAAGAAAAATGTTTTTTAAACTGTAATTTTTGAGTTTAAAAACATTTTTCCTTTGCATTTTTAAAATCTATTTTGTCAAAAAACACTACAAGGTCTTTTTGTAATTTTTTTTTATACCTTATTCTTACTATTCTTCTTATAAGTCGCAATATTTGGTGACGATAGCATGCATTGCTATGCTTTGCTATTAACAGCTAAAGTTGGCACAAAATGATGCAAAAATTGTGCAAAATCACAAATGGATTACACAAAATCAATTGAAGGTCCAAATCGTAATTACGTATGGCCGTAATTGTGAAAATTTACATGAAATTTTGCGTAATGGTAATTAGCAGATTATTATCATCACTAGCCCTGTCCAAACAACCTTTTTTTTTTCTTCCTCCTTTGATTGCCTATAACTGATAGGTTTCTTTTTTTTTTTCTTTCTTTTTTTTTTTTTGCATTCATTTATTGAGGTTTGAGCCTTTTACTTATTGTCTTTGGTAAATCTCCTTTACTCCTTACGTTAAACCATTATTTTCACGGTGGTCTTTAAACAGCGCTAATCTGTACAGCGCCACGGGAAATGACGGTGCCATAGAAGTCAATAATAATAACAACCAGCGCTCATTTGTACGTCGGTACTTTTTGTGGCTGTTACTGAAGACAACTGTGGATCCCGCTCACTTGTTAGGCAACTTTACGAGCTTCATAGCACGGCCTCCTCCAGCTCCGGCTTTCACATAAGTATTAAGAAGACCTTGAAAGAGGCAGTTAAGATGAAAACAAGGCTGTCTTTGTTTGGCAAGAAAACGGTTGGGTTAGAAGGCCATCTCTCCACAGGGAGGCACGCAGCGACACACGGCTCTCCTGTGAAACTCATTCCGCTCTTAGCACGGATCAGGAAATTCCAACAGCCTGTGAAAGAGATCTAATCGGAGAGCGCGGATGAAAGAAGCGGCTCCTATGGGCCACTTCCCCTCACCTGGTGACATGTGTGCAGAGATGCGCAAAACCGCTCCGCGATATTGTGTGGGCACAAAAAATAATTAAGTGCCTGTTTTATGGAGAATGGAAATTAACTTAATGAAGCAGCCACTGTTTTAATAGCAGCCAGCTAAAGTCATTCCCGAGTTTATTAAATACCGGTCATACGATGTCAGAGTGAGGATTTTCGACAATTCTCATGTTCCCCGATGGAACATAAGGAGGCGCGTTCATTTAAGATTGTAAAGAGAGAAGTGATTAGGAAAAGCTCTGAGCAAATGAACATGCAACGGGTTGAAGATTTGTCTTAGAGAGCAGAAAATGCAGCAAAAACTGCTATTATTTTATATATACCGTGTTTCCCCCAAAATAAGACAGTTATTCGTTTTTGCTCCAAAAGATGTGCTAGGACTTATTTTCAGGGTATGTCTTATATTTCTATGAACACACAAGTTCCTGTACTGTGTGTCCTCCTGCCTTCCCCACTGTGCCGCCTCTTCCACTGTTGGATCCACCTCTTTTGCGCCTCTGTGTTCCTCATACGGTTGCAACGGTATGAAATTCCACGGTATGATAACGGTCTAAAAAAATACTATGGTATGACGTGTCACCGTATACGGTATTATACAATTATTTGGACCCGCCCCCCCTTACATTAAATAATGTGCCCCCCATTCCAATATGTTAGCCCAGTATGGTGCCCAAATTACTCACTGAGCGCCTATTACGGCCTATGGCGGCACTGGCTGCCCAAATCTCCGGCGCTGTTTTTACAGAGGTATAGGTGCCCCCAGTATAAAAGTCGCCTGAAATAGGTGCATCCAGTAGTGGGTGGCTGCAGTATAGGTAGCCAAGAATAGGTGCAGCCTGTAATAGGTGACAGCAGCATAGGTGGCCAGGGATAGGTGCAGCCAGTAATAGGTGGCCACAGCATAGGTAGCCAGGGATAGGTGTAGCCAGTAGTAGGTGCTCGCAGCATAGGTAGCCAGGGATAGGTGTAGCCAGTAATTGGTGGCCACAGCATAGGTAGCCAGGGATAGGTGTAGTCATTAATACGTGGCTGCAGCATAGGTAGCCAGGATGGGTGCAGCCAGTAGTAGGTGGCCCCAGCATAGGTATCCAGGGATAGGTGACCAGTAATAGGTGGCCCCGGCATAGGTAGCCAGGGATAGGTGTAGCCAGTAACAGGTGGCCACAGCATAGGTAGCCAGGGATAGGTGTAGCCAATAATAGGTTGCCGCAGCATAAGTAGCCAGGGATAGGTGTAGTCAGTGATAGGTGGCCGCACCATAGGTAGCCAGTAATAGGTGTAGTCAGTAATAGGTGGCCGTAGCATAGATAGCCAGGGATAGGTGTAGCCAGGATAGGTGCAACAAGCATAGAGACCCAGGTGGGGGGGGGGGGCGCCAAGGTGAGGTAAACAAATACTCACTAGCCGGGGATCCTGTATGCATGTGTACTTACTTCTTTCTTCTTCCTGTCCTTGTGTTTCATCACCTTGTAACAGCGCACATTGAGTGCTGTTACAGGGAGATGGAACTCAAGAACAGGAAGGAGGAAGTAGTAAGTAATACACACGCACCGGACTTGCTGGAAAGTGAGTATTTCTTTCACCCCACCGCTGTTCGTGCACTTGCTGCTGCGTCGCATCCCCACCACTTCATCACTCCTCCCCTGAAAACTGGTCAAACAAGATTGTGCATGGTATGATTACCATGCACAATCAAACTGTGGTATACCATCATACCGGTATACCGCGGCAACCCTAGTCCCTCATCTACCTTTAGTGTCCTCCTGGTGTCCTGCTCTGTCCCCGTGTCCTCCCTTCTCTATCGCCTGTCCTCCTGTGTCCCATGTCCCTCTTTGTCCTCCACTGTGTCTTCTGCTAACCTCATGTCCTGTCCTCATGGTGTCTACCATATCCTCTGATGTCCCCCTGCATCCTCTTCTTTATCCCAGCCTAATGCTGCTGTGTCTCCGAGCTTCAGCCCATGAGGAAGAAGTATGGCATCTTGTGTTTCTTCTGGAGCCGATCGTCTCGCAGATGGGACCATGACTAAATAGAAGTGAGTTCAGTGGTCTCAGCCGTGAGACCATCGGCTCCAGTAATAACACAGGTTGCCATACTTTTCCCCCTTACTGCTGCTATGGCTTACTTTCAGGGTAGGGCTTATAGTTTGAGCGTGCTTGAAATTCCTGCGTGGGCTTACTTTTCCAGGATGTCTTAATTTCGTGGAAACAGGGTATATAGCGCCAAAATCTTCCATAGCACTGTACATAGTACACAACAAATAGTGGGGAGCACAGATACATGAAACATTTAAAAAATCAGACATCCAGAAAAACAAATACATACATAGCTGATGTGTAGTGTGAGACATCACCAGTACTGGTACATGTTCATATGATAAATTACAGCAAAATAAAAAAAACACTAGGAGGAGGTCTCTGCTCTTGCCAGCTTACCATATATAGGGTAGCGGGTTGGAGACATTAGGAAAGGAGACACAGGGCTTAGCAGATGAGGTAGTGAGCCTCCACTGCGACCTACAGCAAATAACAGGCTTGTCTGAACAGGTGTGTTTTGAGTGTACGTTTGAAGGTTTCCAGGCTTGCAGCATGATAATGGACAGACTGTGGGAGAGTTTTCCAAAGGAGAGGTGATGCTCTTGAGAAGTCCTGGATGCGAGAGTGAGAGAAGGTGACCAAGAAAGTCTCCTGGGAGGAGCGAAAGCTCTGGGTGGAATCGTATCTGGAGATTAATGAAGAAATGTATGGATGTGACAACTTATGTAGAGCTTAGTATGATAGGGTGAGACTACTTGGTAGCCCTAATGGCTCCAGGTAGACTCCAGTTTAGGCAGCCAGAGGTCCCCCCACCAGAATAGGTAGTCAGAAGTAGTGCCTACCCCAGTAATAGGTAGCCAAAGATGACCCCCCCCCCCCCATATGAAGACAGAGGTAGCACCCTCACATAATGTGATGAGAGAGGGCACTTTATCTATGATGACGGGGATGCCGGCCCGGGAGGCTGTAGATCACTGGTGGAGACCAGACGGGTGAGTCCCCTGTCTTATGCTTCGCTGCTGCTACTCTACACCAGGATGGGGCCTGCAGCGGACCTCCCTATCGCCCCGGCCACACACACACCAGGTCCCTGATGGCTATGGGCTCCTACACCACTGATAAGCATGCTTGAAGAACATGAGTGAGAAAATGCCATGCGAAATTCTATGAGAACATGCAAAACTTCAAAGTGAAATTGTAACTTATTGTCGATATATTTTCACAAATTTCCACCAACCATAATAGCCTTAGGGTAAGTGCGAAAATATGTTTGCAATGATTTACAATTTATATGATTTTGCAATGAAAATGGCCATTCGTGTTTGGAAGAGCAGATGCTCCCAATATTTTTTGCCTGAGGAAGCGGGTACACCCGCAAAACATGTTGCAGATGGAGTTACTGTTGTTGCTGTTTCTCTTTACTAATAAAGAACGGCTTTAGAAAATCGACTACCTGTGTCCGATTATCTGGGGTAAGTCCACCACTACCTCCTTTTAACGATTTTAAATTGTTTTATTCTAATTGCGCCTCTGTATCAACGATCTCAAGTTCTCTTTTGTTTAAATTGCTCCCTTGTATATTTTTTTTTACTACAGAAATAATATATTTTTACTGCATCAGTTATAAAAGCACTAATAAAAGTCTATGGCTTCAATTCATCAAGCATTACCGCATTCGGTAATGCTGAAAACAGCTGAGTTAACGGAGCACTTAAGAAAATGTTAATTCATCAAAGCTGTTACCGAATGAGAAGCTGAAATGACACAGCAATGAGATAAATTACCGACATGTGCTCAACAAATGTTAATTCATCAAGGTTCCCACTTTCGCTAGCACATTCGGTGTTTATCTCCAGCTCTCCCCTGTCGTTACAGGCTTCGAAAGCCTTCTGTGTGAATGTTTTCATGATTAACAGGAGCAGGCAGCCAATAGAAACAGCCCCTGTTCTCCTGAAAGTGCTGCTGATAGGTCACACAGGCTTCTCCACACAAGCTTCCAGACCTCCAAGGCAGTGAGCAGAGATAACGGGACAAAAGATATCCCCAGATGTCCTTCGGTGGTTTAACCCTTTGAGTCCCTGTTTGAATATACAAAGATGCATGTGGTGAAATCACCAAGCATGGCATTTGTAAAGTCTCCAGGAAGTTTATCTACGTTGTGGCAAAGAAGTAAAATGTTAAGAAACACTGATGGACAGATTCAGAGCAGCAGAGGCAGTATAAGTAACAGTAAATATAACACACGTTTACAAGTAAAGGGATGTCTGGATGCCTTCTATTGTTATCAGCTTGTAACAACAGAGACATTCCAAGCTGCTCTGCACCACTCTGCCGTTATCTAACAGCCTTTGATGAACTGAAGCCGTAGTACTTCGGTAACTTAACGAACCTCTACCGCACATGGGAAAATATTGATGAATTAGCACAGTGAAGTGTAAAATACCGAATGCGGTATTTTAAGGACTGGGATTTTGTTATCGAACACCCTTTGATGAATTGAAGCCTATGTGTACATTTTTTCGGCCACAGGTCAGGATTATATTCATGATCTAACCACTCAGTGATCTGTACTGCAGGCATTGTAAAACGAAGAGCAAAAGGGGACACGCAAGAGTCACAATGCAGAACTCTGCCACTTAACTTCAGTGTTTCAACAGCAGCAGCATAAGCCAGACAGCCGATCTCACAGCTTAGAGGATTAGCTGTGACAACCAGCTGAGAAAAATAGCTGAAGCCAACGAAAATACTCCGACGCAAGAAAAAAAAAAGTCTCATAAAAGTATGCGGTAATGGGCCATGCTATAAACAATTTTCCTTAAATCCGTTAAATAAGTCATGAGCTACTTTTTCGCTTTGCTCAGCTTCTTCTACAAAATTAGCAGGGACAGTGCTAGACAACGTATTTTATCATCCATTCTCTTTTCCAAACAATAAAGAAAGTGAATGGGGTGGAAGTATGAAGAAAGTAAATGGCAACTTTATACTGCACAGAATGTCAATAAAGAGAGGACTTGTTTTTTTGGGAAGGCCACATAGGCCTGGGGCTTGGGTGGCTGTGGACCAAAGGGGTGGATGTGCATGAAAGCGGGCGGCAGCGAGGCCTGATTTATACTCTTTCCTCCCCTAAGCCAACTTTCTTGCAGCTTCCTTTCCACATGTAGCCCCCCTCTTTCATGTTTAACATTCATGTATAGTAGCCTCCTTCACTTCTATACAAATCCCTTCGGCAGAAGCTCCCTATTTACATGTGTTACTCCTTATTTGCAACCTTAGTATTCCATACACAGCAATCCCTCTTCCAGGTCCAGCCACCCCTTGGCCATCTGCCGCCCAAGGCCCAGGCCTTGGTGACCTTTTAAAAAATCTGGCCCAGGGTGGCAGGAAGTGGGGAGCAACACATGGAAGCAAGGAAGTACTTGAATGCTACATGTGAAAGTGGGGGCTGCACATGGAATGGGAGGGGGGCTGCAGCATCTGGAAAGGGAACCCAATAAAAGTTGGTCTAGGGGAAACAAGATCACAAGAAGCTTGGCCTAGAGGCAGAGTAAGTATAAATTCGGTCTTGGTTCTCTCTCCTCCCCAGTGCAGCTCTGGCCAGCAGTTGGTTAGCACAAGTGATGGCCAATAAAATGCTAAGGCTTGTGAGTTGATGCTAATGTTATGCCCAATACAGGCCAACCACAAGCGGCTGATGGAAAAGGGCCCTGATGCTGTATTTTTACTCTTGTTGAAAAGGGAGATTACTAAAAAAGCACAAATAAATGCAAGAATAACTGAAACGCAAATACATACAATAATTCAAATACAGAAACACACATGGTAGAAAATGCCTGTTTTTCTGCACAGACAAGTATTACCAGCCTCATTCTGCTAGTAATAAAGAACTACTGGATACCACCTGCCAGGTACTTTTAATATGTGCATTGCAAAAACTACAGATTTGGAATGCACATTTTCTTACATTGCTAATATATACAAATGTGCTATCTTCTACATTTAACTAAGCGGCACTGCGCCGATCGCCGGAAGTATTCTGCACATGTGTGGTTCTTGCAAGACTGAACCGCAATTGCTTTGAACACAGAAAAAAAAACGGAATCTGGACTCATCTGGGGCTTCCTCCAACATTATACTGTATATATATATATATATATTTCTGATGACTTATTTTCTTCAGGAAAGGGAATATATTTTTTAAAGCTAGGAAAGTGAATCCTGGAACATTTGGGGTAAAGCATAATTACAGCACGTATGTAAGACTGGTACACTAGCACTTATAATTGCAAAACCATTTCTAAACTACTTTTAAAAGTGTTTCATAGGCAATGGAATCAATTTACTTTAAAAGTGTTAACATTCAAAAGGAAAACTTATAAACTGTGCTCTATAAAATGAATAAAAACATACTTTGTCCTTAAGCATGAACAATGGATAATGATGTTATTATATACACTTTTGTACTGAACATTCTAGCGTACCATTATCTCCAGTATAATTGTCACTTTATAGCTGCTTTACATAACACTGTAAAAGGCTTGTCAATCAAAAAGGAAAGGCCTCTCTGACTACAATTCAGCCTGCTGGAGGCTCACAATGATGGCCAGTGTCATCCCCTCTGGCTTGTTAGGAGGAGTAGGGTCATCACCTGTCTATTGCCTCGATGTGGGCGGGGTCTGGAAATGCGAGAAGTACAAAAAATGGATCCAGTGCACAGGTCCTTCAATAGTTAGTTTACCCAATAATAAAACGGGGGATGGCAGGTCCACTAAACAACAATAGAGAGCCCCAAAGAAAAGAGTGCCAGCCACTCAAAGAACTATAAAAGTACAAAAAAACCTTTATTGGTCAAAATTCCTATGGTCCCATACCTGATATCCCCCCAACAAAACCCTCCCCCCATAAAAAACTACACAGGGTACAAACAGCAGGAGCGCTCCATATACACACACCAAACACACCACACTTTCATACATTCAATCCAGATCAGCCGATCTTATGCAGATTGCAATGTGTGGGAGAAGAGGAGTAATTACTGGCTGTCCAAACGCCCCTTATAAGCCACTTAGTCTCTTCTTATGATGAAAATACTTCAGGTATTAGGGAGGCAACTAATACTTCTTATATCAAAGATCACTCCAACTCATGTGACTAGACGCACAGTTACTTGTAACAATGTCCTCTGTTCTGCTGAGCTTTCTGTTGCTGACCAATTGATAAACCAACTGTGACCACAAAAATTTCTCTCCGCTCGGCGGCGGCATCAACAGTCACCTTCAGATGAAAAAGTCCTCCAATATCCACTCAGCGGTGGTTGGTAATATTACCTTTCCTCAGATGACACAGAAGAATACTTTCTGATTTTGCTGCAGCGTCCTGCAGCACACAGGTACCTGGTGTTGGTAGCGGTGAATGGACGGCAGACTCTCAACCCACGTGTATAAAGAGGAGAGACCCTCTAGCCCCGTGCAGCTGTCCACGCCCACATCACGTGGGCTTCTTCAGTGTGATGACGCTGTGGATATGAGGGCTGATAACAAGCAGGCTAAGCAGTGAAGAATGAAACAAAGAGCGGGGTAGGTGTTTTCTCTAATGTTCCCACTGATATACAGTAAAATGACAAGACAAGACAAGACAAATAACATTTATATTGCGCTTTTCTCCTTGCGGACTCGCATGAGGGTGCTTTGTCTCTGGTTCACTTTAAGAGTAAGAACCAACTACTCCCCTGAAACAGTCCTCAAAATGGCTAATAACGTTCTTCCAACAACAAAATCAAAAGGCCACTGTTCTATATTCATCCTCTTTGATCTGTTGTCAGCATTTGGTACTTAACACGATGCCTTGCTCCTCAAGGCAAACCTGAAGAGAAAATAATCTTATGAAGCAAGTCATTATATCTGTAGAACTAATCTTAAAGGACCACTTTCACGAAACAATCCATTTTTAAATCCCTGCATAGTAGTTATACCAATATATACATACAGAAGATGGAGAGAAAAAACATAAAATGGACCAGCTGCCTAGTTTATTAACTAGGCTTCACTCATGACGGAATGGTAGCTTCCAAAGTTCGTCAGCTTCTCTGCACAGTGGCTTACATTGCAGCATACAGTGAGATATGGATGTTTAGAGAACCTCCCTAAAAATTGGAATACAATACACAGTGAATCTCCTGTATGTTTGGTATAACTACTATGCGGGGATTTAAAAATGGAACGTTTCGCGATAGTGGTCCTTTAAAGAGACTCTGTAACAACATTTTCAGCCTTATTTCTTCTATCCTATAAGTTCCTATACCTGTTCTAATGTGGTCTGGATTGCTGCAGCCTTTTCTAGTTGCACAGTCTCTCCTCACATTCACATATACAGAACTATTCACGGGCTGCAACACAAGTGGCCTACTGCACTGATTAGAATGCTAAGCATGAAGAGAGGTTTGAACTGCGGATGTGATGTCAGAATGAACTTAGGTGTAGGCCACATAGAAAGAAGATTGCAGCAGATCAACTGGGGGCATACAGTGCCAAATTTCTGGAAAGCCCACAAAGGTCCAGGCCTTGGGTGGCTGCAGCCCGAGGGTGCACCTGGTCATGATCGGTTGATACATATGAAAGAGGAGGCGGAAAATTGGTAGCAACACATGAAAAAAAAGAAGGTAATGTCCAAGGGAGCGATTCATGAAAGAGTGGTGCTGCAACACATGGATGTTACACATTGAAAAGGGGGCTGGATACTAAATGAGAGGGGCGCTGCTGCACAAGGAAGGGGAGTCACAACACACTTGGCCTTTGGGCATAAACATTATAAATCCGTCCTTGGGGACATAGATCATGTGCCTACAATGTTTAGCTTAAAATTCAAGTAGTTAAATGCTTCCTTTTAGAAGGGAACATAGCTACTACATCAAATTAGCAAATCTGCAGTTAATACCTATACATTTTACTCTGGAGTACTGCTTAAAAATGCTGAAGCTCGGTACAAAATCACATACGTACCGAAGAAGAGGGAAGCCCCTGGATCCTATAGTGCAGCTATGTCAAACCGGTCTTTCGAGGGCCGAGGTCCTCACACATTTTTGACACAGCTCAAATTACGGTAACTGATGGGTCTGAATCAGGAAGGGTGCGGTCCATCAGATAGAACACATTAACCTCTTTCTCAGTCCATCCTAAACACTGGCATGGATCTGGCCCTCCAGGCCTGGAGTTCCACACCTGTGCTATAGAGGCTTCCTACGGCATCCTTCGGTCCCCCGTTGACGCTCGCGGACCCTCCAAAGGTTAGCGACAAGGCAGGGGGCGTAACTACAAATCAAAGGACCCCCCAGCAAACCATTGAACCCCCCACCACCACTGTTCAAACCCTTTCCCTTGCCTACCCCTTATGACCCTCACAGCCTGGGGGCCCCATCTTGCAAGAGTCATAAAACAAAAGGTGGACATCATAATTTTCCCACTCATAACAAATGTAGCCACAAAACACCTGAGTAAATTAGGGCCCCCTTGTGGTTGCAGGGGAAGCTCCCCTATAGTTACCCTGATGGCTGTGGGGCAATGTGGGGCGGCAGCGGCCTGCCTGACGACCGTTTCGCTCAACGAGCTTCCTCTGAGGCTCCGTGCGCGTTGGACATCCCATATTGGGGGACTTTTATATTACCCATCGGTAATTCCGTGTTCCGGGGACAAACAAGTCAGTTGGAAGGGAGACCGAGGAGAGTGGAATCGCGACGAACAGAGATCCAAAAAGAAGAAATTCTACAGAAGGAACAACCCTTAGAAATTGTGAATATAAGTAATCAGCCTCTACCCACAGAATGTTATGATCTCTTGAAGAAAGGTTTAAACTACTCCTGCACACAAAAATTCGATTATTGCAATTTTAAAATAGATTTATATAAGGGGGTGAGGAGAATGAGTATTAGAAACCATTTTGAAAAAAGAAAAATATTGAATCAACAGCTAGAAAAAGAACAGGAGAAGGTAATAGGCCCCGTAGGTTTTATACCCAACCTAGAATGGAGTAAGGAGGATATCATAACCCTGAAAGATCTGGAAGAACTATGGTCCGAGAGTAATGAACGGGATAAAGTTGGATCGGACAATACCCAAGAAAAAGAAAGAGAGGAATTTCGGCCTTGTAGGTCGATAAGACCATTTCCAGTAGCGCCAGGATCAGCAATGGACATCTTCCAAAATCAGGTGGAGAATGACCTAAAAGCATTAAAATATAAAGAAGTGAAATCGAATTTAAGCAGAAGCGATGAGAAAGCAATAAAATGGTTTAAAGATAGACCAAATTTAATATTAAAAAAAGCAGATAAGGGAGGAGCTCTGGTAGTGATGACAACGCAACAATATAATGAGGAAGCAATGAGGCAATTACGGGATGAAGAAACGTACAAACCCCTGAAAGAGTATCCCACAATGAAGTTTATGGGAAATTTAAGATCATTATTGAGAAAGGGGGTAGAGAAAGGCTTTTTGTCAGAAAAGTTAGCAAATGATCTGATACCACAGTTTCCTAAGCGCCCAATATGGTACCATTTACCTAAAATCCACAAGTCCCGGACCAGTCCACCGGGACGACCGATAGTCTCTGGTATGGGGTCTCTAACCGAGAGACTATCGAGGTATTTGGACCATCTCCTGAGACCGTTGCTCCGATTGGTGCCATCCTACCTACAGGATACCCTGGATGTGCTGAGGAGCATAGAAGGGGAACCTTGGAGCGACGGCGATGCGATTGTAACGGTTGATGTTGTCAGCTTGTACAACCGAATTCCCCATGCAGCCGGAGTGGAGGCAATCAAATTCTTTCTCCTACAGGCCAACAAAGACGATAACTACATAGAATTCCTTTGTGAATGCTTAATGTTCGTGCTTACTCATAATGCTTTTACTTTTGATGGAAAATGGTACTGGCAACAATCGGGCACAGCCATGGGGACGTCGGTGTCATGCACGTATGCCAATTTGTTTTTGGCTTGGTGGGAGGAGAAGTACGTGTATGCCACCGGTGTCCCATATGGTAAATGTCTCAGGAGATGGTCCAGATTCGTGGATGATATCTTGGTGTACTGGTCCGGGACCCGTGCCACATGGGATGAATTTTTCCAATACTTAAACAATGGGAAAGAAAACATGCAATTCACATATGAATACAGCACAGAAAAAGTGACTTACCTGGACCTAGAGTTGATTATAAAGGATGGAAAGATTATTTCCAAGGGCTATAGGAAACCTATTGGGGGCAACCTTCTGTTGCACAAAGAAAGTTATCACCCGGAACATACCTTCAGATCTCTCCCGTATGGACAATTCTTAAGATTAAGGCGGAACAACACTCAGGAAGAAGATTTCATGGAACAAGCAGTGAATTTAAAGGGGAACCTTGAAAAAAGAGGCTATGAAACAGAGATGTTGGAAGAGGCCTTAGAAAGAGCAAAAAGGAGGGATAGGAAAGATCTTATAATAAGAAAGAGTAGAGAGATAGGTAAACATAAAAAGGTAGATAATGAGAACCGATTGACGTTTTCCTTTGATTACACTCCAATGCACAAGGAAGTGAGACAAAGTATCCTAAAAAATTGGAAGGTGGTCCAGAGGGACCCAGTTTTAAGAGAGATATACAAACAACCTCCCTTGGTGACGTTTAAGAGAGCACCCACCCTAGGTAGTAAATTAACGTCAACAGAATTTAAAAAACCTAGAGACCCAATGTGGTTGGAAAAGTTACAACAGAAAGGGAACTATAGATGTGGCCGATGCTCACTTTGTCCACAGATGCAACCTGGAAAATATCTGAAGGTTGGACCGGTAGAAAATAAAGTCAAGGACTTCATAACATGCAGAACGAAATATGTAGTCTATATTATCTGGTGTCCCTGCCATAGATTTTACATCGGCATGACAACAAGAGAAATGAGAGAACGCATTCATGAGCATGTTAAATCAGTCAGAACAGGAAAAGGGTGTAGTAGATTAATTGAACACTGTAGAAGTGAACATAATTGGGATGCAACATGCCTTTCCTTTGCAGGTTTAGAAGTGGTACCAATCCCAAATAGAGGAGGTAATCGAGAACAGTTGTTGTTGAGGAAGGAGAGTAGATGGATAGTAAATAGTGATGCAATGGGACCCCTAGGTCTGAATGACCATTTAGATATGCAATGCTTCTTGGATCCATAAATGGGAAAAGTTAAAGTATATGTAGATATTTGTCCAATAAAACTTGATTGTTGTTTTTAATAGAAAAACAATGCATATAGAAGTGGGGAAATGTGGAAAAACCACTCATCATGGTGCATAAATATCCAGAAAAGGATAACTCAACAAAAAATAATGTTAGAATGAATCAGTCAGCACCAAAAATTTCCCACTAGCTTGTATCAGAAGAATTCCCCCCCCCCCCCCCCTTATCAGGGAATATGGAATGAATACTAGAATAGTTGATTATATATGCATTGTTTTAGATATAGTTTTCACTATATGAGTTTTAGCATGATGTATTTTTTAATAATATTGAAATAAATATGTAGGTTTTATGATTGAACACTGCTGCTAATGGAACTTGTATAGAAAGAAGCCTTTCCTGTATATTTAGGCACCACCTAGTGGAGGATGTTTGGACTCTGAAAGAATTGGAGCCCAGGCGTCTAATATGGAGCACATAGGCTTCCCGTCTATGGGTGTGTCCGCATGCGTCATGTGGTACGCGTGCGCGCACCCGATGCGGACGGAGGACTGTGTGTTCCAGCGTGGAACGCATTTCGCTTCCTGTCCAGATATGCGCATGACACGCGTCATACAGTACGCGTGCATGCGGCTGACGCGGACAGGAAGTGATGCGTAGCGGCGTCACGTGCCCGGAACACGGAATTACCGATGGGTAATATAAAAGTCCCCCAATATGGGATGTCCAACGCGCACGGAGCCTCAGAGGAAGCTCGTTGAGCGAAACGGTCGTCAGGCAGGCCGCTGCCGCCCCACATTGCCCCACAGCCAGGACTCCATCAGGGTATGTTTCAATACATTTCTATATTTACAAGATGGACATGAATGTATATGTATGAAGATTGAACTGATAGAATAAAGGACCTTCGAGCGGTGCAAGATTTTGTTCTCCTTTTTACATGATATATACTGCATCTAATATTCCAATCTGAGCACGCCAAAGGTGGTACCCTATACTCCAGTACCAGTGAGTGAAACCCTCCCTGAAGCAGACGTCCACTGTGCCTACCACTCATATTCTATTTACACACGTCCCCTATAGTTACGCCCCGTGACAAAGGCTTGTTGGTAATCTGATTGGGGCCACGCTCCTCTTCAAGCACGAGCTCAGTCATAAGTCGGTGTTCATTGTTCAAGGGGCAAGCACAAGTGCGGTAGTATGCCAGAGCCGTTGTGCATGAGCAGCTCCATGCTACTGCGCAGGCGCACTTATGCCAGAAGAGGAGTGAGGGTTCGATTAGCTGGAGAGTCCCAGGCAGAGGACCAGAGAACAGCATGGGAGCCTGTATGGCAGGGGTGTCAAACTCATATTCAAAGTGGGCCAAAATTGAACACTGGGACCAAGTCGCGGGCCAACCACAATGTCTACTGGCCACCTCCCTCCCTTATAAAGTTCCCTGGTGTCTAATGACCCCTCTCCAACCCCTATACAGTTCCCTGGTGTCTATTGGCCCCCACCCTGCCCTATACAGTTCTCTTGTGTTTAGTGCTTTCCCCCTACCTTCCTTATTTCTCTGGTGATATAGGGCTTTACCACCAATATAGCTTCTCTGGTGGAGTAGAGTGGGCCAAACTTAATGCATAGTGGGGAAACCACCTGGGGGACAAATTTAATGGCTGTGAGGGCCAGATTTTGCCCGTGGGCCAGAGTTTGGCATGTATGCTCTATGGGATCCCCTCCTCCTCCCATCCGCATGCAGTGTTATATTTCCCTGTCTCCAGCATCACAAATCTCAGTGCATCATCCACACGCAGTGTTATATTTCCCAGACTCCAGCATCACAAATCTCAATGCATCACCGCAGCACTCTCCGCTGCCCTTTGCCGAGCTCTAGATCAGATGACTCACTTCAGTCATGTGACAGGGAGCCAATAAATGGCAGCAGAGAGAGTGTGCTGTGATGGAAGGAGGAAACCCGCAGGACTGGAACAGATAGCGACTAGCGAGTTTAATATTACCTGCTTCCAGTGCTACGGGTCTCCTTCATGCATCACAGCACACTCTCTGCTCCCCTATCACATGACTGATGGGAGGGGGGGGGCATGGGGCGCTATGGACCATGGGAGCCCATGCAATCTATTTTTGCAGAGGGGCCCTATACATGGTAGTTACGCCCCTGCTTGGGTTTTCTTTCAAAATGAAAATAGGACAAGAATTATGTAATCATTAACACACATACAACCTGACCTTTAACATAAATAACAGAATAGGCGGAAGAGGCAGATTACTTACTAAAACTTTGAGACACCTGTACCTGCGATAACAGATGGTGGATGGTAGAAGCTCTATCACACCACATGCTACGTGGTGCAATGGTACAGCGCAAATGAAATCCTATTCATTACGCCATTTCGCATCTGTGTGATACGATGCAGCGTTGTAGACAGAACCATTTGTTGTTGCGTGTAAGTGACAACACACAGTATAAAAACGTGTATCGCTAAGCTTGTGCTACTGGTATGGAGGAGGCCTAAACATCTGCAACAGATTCATCACTATACTTCTAGTTATTACGGTATTAAACTAATACAGCAGTGCCTAAAAACAGGTGTCTGGGGCAGGTTTCACATAGGCTCAGTGCTATTTCTGGCCACAGGGTGGATGTGGTGTATATATTTAGATTTGCTTAAAATATATTTATCTAATTTCATACCCTGGGAAATGAATTTGTCTATTACCAAAGAACATTCAACAGAAAAATGCAGCACAAACTAAAAAAACAAAAACAAAAAACGAACAAAACAAAAACAAAATAAGCTTACATTTACATAGCAATCAATGAAAACTGGTCTAACTGATCTGATTAGGGGAATGCAATGTACAGAAAAGATGGTCGGCACTACAGTAAATGCTCCAACTGGCAATAAGCTGTCCACTTCTCAAGGAGTGCGCCCACATCAGAATTTTCAATGCAATATAGTACAAGACAGGTGAGGCATCAATCTTTGCAATTAGGTTTATTCAGGGATCAGCATACAGGGCATACCACCACGCAGGGTGCACAAACACCGGCCTTACAGCCGTTTCACGGAAATACCCCTTCCTCAGAGACCAAAGCAGTGGTGCTCAGCAGAGCTCGAATATTCGAGTAGCTCGAATATTCGAGCTCTTTTTCAGCTATTCGAGCTCGGTATTCGAGCTCCGAATAGCTGGAGCTATTCGAATGGGCTATCCGAGTACACTCGAATAGCCCATTCACTATTCGAGCTATTCGAGCAACCCGGCGCTATTCGAGCTCGGTACCGAGCTCGAATAGCGTCATAGCCCAGATTGATGTCCTTAGAGCCAATCAGAGGGCTCCCAGGCCCTCTGACGGCAGCCAATCACAGAGGGGGACCCTGGCCAGCCCCTACCCTATAAATAGCGGCCGCCATGTTCCGTTTCTCCATGCTTGCCTGAGACTTGTACAGAGAGAGAGTTGCTCCTTTGTGCTTTGGCTTAGCAAGTGCTCTATTGTGATCATTTACCTAGCGTTTTTGCTCACCTACACCTGCCATATACACCTATATTGTTGTTAGTTAGATAGACATTGTATTTTAGTTAGTAGCTTGTGTGTTACATTAGAGACAGGCAGCTGCTGCAAGCTTACAGGTTTAGGCCTCAGGGGGGCCTTGCCTCTGTGGGCAGCTGTCCTCTGTTTATTTCTCTCATCTATACCAGTATTTCTGCTGTCCTTTACTAATAGTATTGTAGTTATACTGTACTAGGAGTAGGACACTCACTGACTGTCACTGTTTATAGGCTACTAGCTAGCTCCTGCGTGTGTGCACTCACTCACTGTCTGTGTGTACACACACTCTATTTCCTTCTGATTACTGATAGATTATTGTTAGTTAGTTGTACTTACTTACTACTTACTCTTACTGTACCCGTAGGGACACTCACTGTCACTGTTCATATAGGCTACTAGCTCCTGCGTGTGCGCACTGCACTCACTGTCTGAGTGTACACACACAACACACACTCTATTTCCTTCTGATCGCTGATTGATTATTGTAATTAGTTAGTTCTACTTACTGTTACTACTTACTCTTACTGTACTAGGAGTCTAGGACACTCAGTCACTGTGTTCATAGGCTACTAGCTCCTGCGTGCGTGCACTCACTGTCTGAGTGTACACACACCCACACTCCATTTCCTTCTGATCGCTGATTGATTATTGTAATTAGTTAGTTCTACTTACTGTTACTACTTACTCTTACTGTACTAGGAGTCTAGGACACTCAGTCACTGTGTTCATAGGCTACTAGCTCCTGCGTGCGGTCACTCACTGTCTGAGTGTACACACACCACCCACACTCCATTTCCTTCTGATCGCTGATTGATTATTGTAATTAGTTAGTTCTACTTACTGTTACTACTTACTCTTACTGTACTAGGAGTCTAGGACACTCAGTCACTGTGTTCATAGGCTACTAGCTCCTGCGTGCGTGCACTCACTGTCTGAGTGTACACACACCCACACTCCATTTCCTTCTGATCGCTGATTGATTATTGTAATTAGTTAGTTCTACTTACTGTTACTACTTACTCTTACTGTACTAGGAGTCTAGGACACTCAGTCACTGTGTTCATAGGCTACTAGCTCCTGCGTGCGTGCACTCACTGTCTGAGTGTACACACACCACCCACACTCTATTTCCTTCTGATCGCTGATTGATTATTGTAATTAGTTAGTTCTACTTACTGTTACTACTTACTCTTACTGTACTAGGAGTCTAGGACACTCAGTCACTGTGTTCATAGGCTACTAGCTCCTGCGTGCGTGCACTCACTGTCTGAGTGTACACACACCCACACTCCATTTCCTTCTGATCGCTGATTGATTATTGTAATTAGTTAGTTCTACTTACTGTTACTACTTACTCTTACTGTACTAGGAGTCTAGGACACTCAGTCACTGTGTTCATAGGCTACTAGCTCCTGCGTGCGGTCACTCACTGTCTGAGTGTACACACACCACTCACACTCCATTTCCTTCTGATCGCTGATTGATTTTTGTAATTAGTTAGTTCTACTTACTGTTACTACTTACTCTTACTGTACTAGGAGTCTAGGACACTCAGTCACTGTGTTCATAGGCTACTAGCTCCTGCGTGCGTGCACTCACTGTCTGAGTGTACACACACTAAATTTACTTGTGATTACTACTGATTATTGTAACTGCTAGTTGTACTTCCTGACTGTTACTACTTACTTACTGTACTAGGGGACACTCACTCAGTCACCTCACCAACCAACCCACTCCATTAAAGTACCCCACTTTTCACCCGCCCTTTTAAAAAACTTTTGTCTATACGCCCAAAACATTGAAGATGTCTGGAAGTGGCAGCCAGCGCGGTTTAGGCAAGGGGAAGGGCAGCAAGGGAATCAGGAGGAGAGGGAGCAGCATTGTGGCAAGCCGCGGCCGCGGGCGCGCCACCATGCACAGTTCCGCAGCAGCAGCAGCAGCGTCAGTGGCTAACATTCCTCCCATAGCCACTGGCCGTGGACGCCTTGGGCGCCGCCCAGCAGGAGCATCTGCAACTCACGCTGCAGAGACACAGCAGCAGCAGCGTGTAGCACCTGCTCCCATTTTCCTCCAGCCGGGTCGGAAACGTCCCATTGAGGAAAAGGATGCAGACACTGTGGTGCAACTCATGACGGAGGATGAGCAGCCCGCCATCAGCTCTGCATCCGAGGCCTCCACCCTCACCACCACCACCACCACCACCACCACCACCCCTGTTCGCAGCAGCCGCCCAGCAGGGCCTGGGGAGGAGGCCAGTTCACCATCAGTCGCCGACCTGTCACTCAGCAGTCTTTTTACCCCAGGCACCATCAGGGTATTGTCTGCTGTTGTTGGCGATTTTGAGGAGGAGATGCTGATGGGCACTTTGGGGGAGGAGGGATTGGACAGCAAGACTGTGGCGACAGTCAAGCGTCCCATCCATGCATCAGGAGAGGAGTTTGGGGGGTCATCATCCCAGCAGGACATGTTTCAGGAGGGGCATGATGATGATGACCCGGTGACAGACAGAGACTGGGTGCCACCACCTCCAGGGGATGTCGTCCTCAGCAGCTCTGAGGAGGAGGAGGAGGATGCGCTTGTGGGCCTTGCAAGGAGGCGCATCATTGCAAGCATTGGCAGCGTCCCACACCCTGCTGGTGTCTCAGGCTCAGCAGCAGCAGCATCAGCCAGTACCACCACCAGCCGCACCCAAGCCCCCCCCCCAACCACCACAGGGAGACAGGCAGCAGCGCTTCCATGCCGTAGGGGGATGTTTCTGTCACCAATCTGGCGCTTTTTCACCATGCCCACTGTGTACAGCAAGTACGCCACTTGCAACCACTGTCAGCGGAAGTTGAGCAGAGGTGCAGACCCCTTAAAGTTCAGCACCAGCTCGCTCATCAACCACCTTGCGGCTAAACATTTCCACCAGCATGAGGAGTTCCAGAGGCTGAAGGCATCTGGTGCTGGCAGTGGCACCACACCCATCACTGCACAGCCTTCAGCAGCAGCAGCAGCAACAGCAGCCACCCGCCCTCCTGCTCCTCCAGCAGCACCAGCAGGAGTGCGGAAACGCACTGCTCCTCCCCCCTCTGCAACTCCTGCCGCCGACACTGAGGCCTGTTCTGGCAGCCAGTCCTCAGTGGCCTCCTCTGCTGTGTCTGCTGATTCCCGTGTCAGCAAAAGGCCACGCCAGAGCCTTTTGAGCGAGTCCTTCCAGGGGGTGGTTAGGGCTCTGCCTCCCAGCAGCCGTCGCGTGCGGCAGCTGAACGGCTTGCTGGCACGGGCCATGTGCTCCCAACTCCTGCCGTACACGCTCGTGCAGGAGGGGAGCGACATTCGTGCGCTGCTTGCTTGCGCAGCCCCAGACTGGCAGCTCCCCAGCAGACACTTTTTCTCCCGCAAGGCCATTCCTGCACTGCACCGCTTTGTGATGGCCAATGTGGAGCGAGGGCTGGAGCACGCGGTTGGTGAAAGGGTCCACGTCACCATGGACTCCTGGAGCAGCCGCTTCGGGACAGGCCGCTACCTGTCCTTCACTGTCCACTGGGTCAGCTTGGTGGAAGGGGGTGAGGATGGGAGAGCAGCAGCGGGCACAGCAGCAGCAGCAACACAGTGGGTGGTGCCACCCCGCAGGCTCAGGGGAACTGCAGCAGGTTCCTCCGATCCTCTGCCATCCTCCGGCACACCTGGCCAAACCCCCCGCCTCAGCAGCAGCGTGAAGGCCCGCCACTGCCAAGCGCTGCTGCACTTGGTCAGCCTTGGGAAGACCAAGCTGACGGCAACCCATGTGTTGGCCAAACTCCAGGAGCAGGAGAGGATTTGGCTGACCCCCAGAGGCCTCAGAGTCGGAGAGGTGGTGGCCGACAATGGGGCCAATCTGGTTGCCGCAATAGACAGGGGAAACCTGACCCACATCCCCTGTCTTGCCCACGTGCTGAACCTGGTGGTGCAGAAGTTCCTGCGCACCTACCAGGGGATGGGCGAACTGCTGGAAACGGCAAGGAATGTTGTGCGTCACTTCCGGCGCTCGGCTGCAGCCTGTGCGAGCCTGGAAGACGTGCAAAAGGAGCTGGATATGCCATGCCATCGGCTGATCCTTGACGTTCCGACTCGCTGGAACTCCACCCTGGCGATGTTGGAGCGTCTGGTTGAACAGAGGCGCGCTGTCAAACAGTACCTTGCCCTGGCCACTGTTTCCGCAGCTCTGAGAAGGGACAAGACCAGCAACTTCCCGTCCATCGTCCCCGATGATGACTGGAGGCACATGCAGCAGGTGTGCTTAGTGCTGGCTCCCTTCCTGCAGGCCACAAACATGGTGAGCAGGGACCATGCTATGGTCTGCGAGTGGGTGCCCCTGGTTTCTCTGCTGAACAGGGCCCTCGATGCTTTGCTGGAACAGGGAGCGGCAGCCTTGGACCAGCAGGAGCGGCAACCAGCTGCGCAGTCCACCTCTGAGGGGGAGGAGGAGGAGGACTTGGTGGAGGTCCCTGACCTGGCTGCTGATGAGGGGGATCAGCACAGCGCAGCTGAGTTGGTGCGGGGGTGGAGAGAGGATGAGGCGGCAGAGGAGGAGGATGAGGACAGCACTGACGTCGATGTGCCAGCAGACGTGGCCCGCCTCTTCCCAATGGCAGCGCACATGCTGACGTGCCTGCGCAGGGACCCCAGGGTGATCCAGATGAAGCAGAGGGAGGACATCTGGATCAGCATGATGTTGGACCCACGCCTCAAGGGGAAGTTGAGCCAGTTCCTGCCGCCTGCAGGAGGAGACCCAGCGCAACAAATAAGGAGCTTGCAGCAGGCCCTTGTTGAGCGCTTGGAGGAAGCCTTCCCCCAGCCTTCCACCCCCACTGTCCAGCAGCCAGCACAGAGGCAGCAGCAGGTGCCTGCATCCAGCAGCAGCAAGCGCCCCACAGACCTGCTGTCTCTCAGCCACGAGCTCTACAGGACTGTAGAGGCTCCGGCAGCAGTGACTAGAGAGGAGATGCATGCAGCAGCATCCTCCTCCGGTCACAGCCAGCGCCTGACCCGCATGGTGGCTGACTACATGGGGTCGTACAGCGGGCTTGACAGCGATGCCCCTGTTGATCCCATGGAGTATTGGGTCAAGCGCATGGAGATCTGGAGCGAGCTGGCGCAGTACGCCCTGGAAGTGCTGTCCTGCCCCCCTTCCAGCGTGCTGTCCGAGCGCTGCTTCAGTGCAGCTGGTGGCGTGGTCACCGAGAAACGCTCACGTCTGTCTCACAAGTCTGTGGACAGACTGACGTTTCTCAAGATGAACCAGGCGTGGGTGGAAGGCGAGTTCCTGGCCCCTGTTGTCGGCGAGAGGGGGACATGAACTGGCTGCCGGAACCATCGTTAATGTGCCTTACCACCCTTTACCACCTCCTGGCTCCTGCTCACTAAGCCAGCCTGGTTCACTTTGACTATTACGTCGCCTGCAGCCACACATTTTACACCTACAGTGGGCTGCTGTGTACTGCCCTTCTGCTGTCTGTCTGTGTTTCCCACTGCCAGGGTACACAGAATTACCTTCTTCTGCTGCCACTCTGCCACCAGCTATTACGTCAAACAATAGCTATATTGGTTGCAAAACCAAAAACCAAAAAACCATAAAAAAAAAAAAAAGGTTTAATTTTTCTGAGGTGCCCGGGTTGAAAACTGTGTTGTCCCAGTTGTGTATTGGACACAATGTGGGCTGCACGACCGCTGTCTGGGACCTCCTGTTGTGTTTATTTACAGCCCTGGTATCACCGCTAGGTACCAGGGCTATTATGTCACGCTGCCTACCTGCTGCCACACTCACACTGCTCCTCCATACCTCCTCCTGCTGCTGCTGCTGCTGTCTGTCTGTGTTTCCCACTGCCAGGGTACACAGATGATTTACCTTCTGCTGCCACTCTGCCACCAGCTATTACGTCAAACAATAGCTGCTCGCCTACTCCTCCATTCCTCCTCCTGCTGCTGCTGTCTGTCTGTGTTTCCCACTGCCAGGGTACACAGAATTACCTTCTTCTGCTGCCACTCTGCCACCAGCTATTACGTCAAACAATAGCTATATTGGTTGCAAAACCAAAAACCAAAAAACCATAAAAAAAAAAAAAAGGTTTAATTTTTCTGAGGTGCCCGGGTTGAAAACTGTGTTGTCCCAGTTGTGTATTGGACACAATGTGGGCTGCACGACCGCTGTCTGGGACCTCCTGTTGTGTTTATTTACAGCCCTGGTATCACCGCTAGGTACCAGGGCTATTATGTCACGCTGCCTACCTGCTGCCACACTCACACTGCTCCTCCATACCTCCTCCTGCTGCTGCTGCTGCTGTCTGTCTGTGTTTCCCACTGCCAGGGTACACAGATGATTTACCTTCTGCTGCCACTCTGCCACCAGCTATTACGTCAAACAATAGCTGCTCGCCTACTCCTCCATTCCTCCTCCTGCTGCTGCTGTCTGTCTGTGTTTCCCACTGCCAGGGTACACAGAATTAACTTCTGCTGCCACTCTGCCACCAGCTATTACGTCAAACAATAGCTATATTGGTTGCAAAACCAAAACCAAACAAACCATTAAAAAAAAAAAAAAAGGTTTAATTTTTCTGAGGTGCCCGGGTTGAAAACTGTGTTGTCCCAGTTGTGTATTGGACACAATGTGGGCTGCACGACCGCTGTCTGGGACCTCCTGTTGTGTTTATTTACAGCCCTGGTATCACCGCTAGGTACCAGGGCTATTATGTCACGGCGAGCTGCCTGCCTCATTGACTGCCTGCTGCCACACACTCATCCTCCTCCTCCTGCTGCTGAATTTACCTCCTGCTGTCTTTGTGTTTCCACTGCCAGGGAGCACATACAATGGCGCTTCCAACATGCGTGCGCCCACCAGCTATTTGTTACGCTCAAAAATAGCTGCATTTCTTTAAAAAAAAAATTGAAAAGAGAAATACGTGAAGAAGAAGAAGACGATATTGAAAAGGAAGGAGAAGATGAAGATGAAGAAGAAGAAGAAGATGAAGAAGAAGATGAAGAAGATGATGAAGAAGAAGATGAAAAAGAAGAAGAAGATGAAGAAGAAGAAGAAGATGAAGAAGAAGAAGATGAAGAAGATGAAGAAGAAGATGAAGAAGATGAAGAAGATGATGAAGAAGAAGAAGAAGAAGAAGAAGAAGAAGAAGAAGAAGAAGAAGAAGAAGAAGAAGAAGAAGAAGAAGAAGAAGAAGAAGATGATACTTCCGGTTCCGGCGCCCGCATGGCGGCAGCGAGAGGAGAAAGCTCCGACTGAGGACCAGAAAAACCCTCCCCGATCTCCAACAAAACTAACCGCGGGAGCCGGGCGACATAGAGGTGCAGACACAGGACGCGACCGAGAGGCACCCGCTGCTGTATGGACCGCTACATTACTCGGTCTAACGCAAGTACGCAGCTACCCGCGGAAGACAGGCCCAGCAAGATGGCGGGCAGAGGAGCAGTAAAGGCAACACCAGGCCGGGCGCAGACTAAAGAAAATGTGCAGAGAGAGGACACAGAATGCGATACAGACGGCCAGGGAGACGAAGACAGGGGTAAGCAGACTGACATTCAGATAAATTACAAAAAGCTGGCGGAGGAAGTGGGAAAAGTGCTTGCCCCTGACATACAGGCTATTATAGAAAAAACTTTAGCCAACTCCCTAAAAGTGATAAAAAAAGATATCACTGAACAAAAAAAGAGGATCACAACTGTTGAGCAACGTATAAGCGCTTGTGAAGATGATCTTAATGCAGCTAAACTTAAGATTGAAAAACTCACATATGATAACACAGCTGCTTATGCACGCATAGAAGATCTAGAAAACAGGTCAAGACGAAATAACTTACGTGTAGTCGGAATAACAGAGGATATCCCCCCAGACCAGCTCAAAGAACTATGCTCGGAACAAATACCAAAATTACTGGGCCTAACATTGCCGCTCAAAGTGGAAAGAGCGCATAGGGTGGGTCCCCCAAAAAACAAGAACAAAAAAGGGCCTCCACGCATGGTCATAGCAAGATACCTCGACTACGCAGACAAGGTAGCTCTAATGGCGGCATACAGAGCGCAAGATCAAGATCTGACCATACGGAGCCACACAGTACGCCTCTTCAGTGATTTCTCGGCAGAAGTGTCGCAAAAGAGAAAAGCTTTTGGCAAAGTGTGCAGTACTCTCTACAGCAAAAAGCTTAAGTTTGCTTTAATGTACCCAGCAGTTTTAAAGGTAACAGACCACGATGATAACACCCATACCTTTGATACACCGGAGCAAGTGGTAACCTTTCTGGAAGGCCTGGATACTGCAGAAAATCCAACAGACTCTGCTGATTAGGTATGAGAAACCTGCAATGAGGACCCATATTCTACCATAAATAACCAAAAGGAACTAATGTAAGGCGCAGAATATGTTAAAAATTGGTATGCATTATAAATAATCAACAATTGATAAGTTAATATAAGCATAAGAATTGATTAGCCAGGAATGTCTGTGCAAACTACATGGGCTTAATGTTTAAAGGTAGATTAGACTTGAAATGCTAGTCCTAGGACATAAATAGCAGGTTAAGCGAAGATGGAAAACTTCAACTATGAATAGAGTTGTGTATATGTGTATATGCGTATATATGTGTGTATGTATATATATATATATGTACACAGTTAAAAGTGAGAGCCATCAAACATCAAAAGGTCGGGGAAGATGGGGTAAAACTGGTTTCCTTGTTTAAAAGTCTGGGGCAAGGAGGGATAAATTCATGCGGGGAAGAAGAGAAGTCACTTACAGTGAGGGATTAATGGGGAATTCGTTAGGGATAGGGAGGGGAGAGGGTGTTTTTTCTGTTTGGGGTCTCTCAGCAAATATAAATGTTTTTCATCATAAATGTGGTAAGCTGCAATCTGGAAACATAAATCTGCAAAATCCAATTGGGATAGGATGAGACTAATCTCCTGGAATGTTAAAGGCATGCAATCCCCTGGCAAGCGGTCACGTATACTACGCCACCTAGGAAAATTTAAACCGGACATTTGCTTGCTTCAGGAAACGCATTTAACAAAAGATCAATATAAATATCTGAGAAAATTCTGGGTAGGAGAAGTATTGGGCTCACCAGCAATAGATAAAAAAGCGAGAGTTTTATACCTAATCAGTAAAAAGCTAAATTATAAAGTACTAAGCCATGAACACGATGCAGAAGGAAGGTGGTCCAGATTGCAGCTGCAACTATCAGGGGAAATAATCACCGTATATAATGTATATGGTCCACATGTAGAAAATGCGAAATTCTTCCAGGTGCTGCAAAATAAAATATTAGCGGAACAGACTGCTAAAGTAGTCGTAGGAGGAGACTTTAATACAGTCCCGGACCTCTGGGAGGATAGAAGTCACCCAAAGAAAGCTTTACAATACAGAGATAAATATATTAAAACCTTTATGGAAACATGTGCATTGCTAGATACCTGGAGATACATGCATCCGCTAGACCATGATTTCACTTTTTATTCACCCACTCATAAAACACTATCCAGGATCGATCTCTTTCTAATGCATGGTAGCTTAGCTTCTAGATTAATTAAATCCTCAATAGAGGACATGTTAATCTCTGATCACTCCCCAGTACTGCTTGAACTGGAGGACTCTTTTCCCAGAGGTACGGACATAATGTGGCGTTTTCCATCAGCACTCTATGGAAATGAAGAATTTGAAAGTAAACTGAAACTGTGGTGGCAAGAGTATGCAATAGAAAATGATGCACACAAAAATAATACAGCTTTATTCTGGGAAGCAGGGAAAGCAGTGTTGCGTGGAAGAATAATATCATATGTATCTGGCAAAAAAAAGCAGGCGCATAAAAATTATGCCCAGGAAGTGACTAAGATTAGAAATGCATATAACGATTTTAAACAGAAACCCTCTGAAAGCAGCAGAGAAAAATGGCAAGAAGCCAAATTGAAAGGAGACATTTGGTTTAAATTGCAAACAGAGCTCCAAAAACCATATACAAACCTCACCTTCCATAAATTTGGGGAGAAGGCAGGAAAACTGCTTGCAAACATGGCAAAGCTGAGGGGCAAAACACAACAAGCCTTACAATTAAGAAATCAAAAGGGGGAACTACAATCTAATCCCAAGGTCATAAATACAATCTTTAAAGATTTTTATGAGAAGCTATATTCTTCCACGCATCCTGACACTTTAGATCTATCAGAAAAACTGGCCACCCTACCCGTTAAGAAACTCACAGAAGACCAAATAAATGAGCTAAATGCTGAAATAGGAATGCAGGAGGTTAGGGAAGCAATTAAAAACCTGTCAAATCAGAAATCTCCAGGACCAGATGGGTACTCTGCTGAGTTTTACAAAATATTAAAACAAGATGTAGCTGAGCACCTCACCACGTTATTTAATCACATAATGAAAAATGAATTCTATCCAGAAACGGGGGCAACAGCCTATGTTAAATTACTCCCTAAAGAGGGAAAGGATTTATGTGAAGCAGCGGGATATAGACCCATCTCCCTTATAAATCAAGATGCCAAAATTTTATCCAAAATATTAGCAGAAAGGTTAGCCCAGCTAATGCCAGGTCTAATCCACACAAATCAAGTAGGATTTATAAGAGGCAGAGCAGGGGTCACGAACATACGAAAACTTTTGACAATAATAGAACACGTACGTGCTTATCCCAAAACCTATAAAACATCTGCTGTCCTTGTGCTGGACGCTGAAAAAGCATTTGATAGTGTGGAGTGGGGTTGGTTGCTGGGGGTGATGCAGAGAATGGGATTTGTTGGACCCTTCTTGAAAGCAGTAAAAGCTATGTACTCCTGTCCAAAAGCCAGAATAATGACACATGGATTCCTCTCAGAAGCACTTGTGATGCAAAGAGGTGTTAGGCAAGGTTGCCCGCTGTCTCCTCTATTATTTAATATAGCACTAGAGCCGCTGGCTATACTTTTGAGAAAGCACATAGCGGGACTAAAAGTGGGTGAGGTGGAGATCCAACAATCTTTTTTTGCTGACGATATCCTCCTTTTTTTAGAGGATCCCTTGACACAAATACCTAAGGTTTTTGACATATTAACGGAATTCTCAGCTCTTTCAGGATTAAAGATAAACAAAGATAAAAGCGAGCTGATGCCCCTTTCAAAACAGGCAGACACCAGACAATGGCCCACTTTAGGTCTGAAAGTAACACACTCCCACATAAAATATCTGGGAATAAAAATCCCAAGAGATCCAACACAGCTATATTCATTAAACTACACTCCCCTGTTCCACCAACTTAAAAGTCAGCTGGAAAGATGGGACAAATTGCCACTGGGTATAGCAGGAAGAGCAGCCCTTATAAAAATGACAACAATGGGAAGGCTGCTGTACCCCATGCAGACAATCCCACTCCTTATCCAGCACAAGGACATACAGACACTGGAAGCTGCCTTCAATAAGTTTCTGTGGAGAGGTAAAAAAACCCGTATAGCTCTTAAAAAGCTCCAAATGAGCAAGCAATTAGGGGGGCTAAATCTCCCAAATATAAGAAGATACAACCTAGCAGCACTTCTTAGACATGTCCAGGACTGGATTAAAGAAACAAGTAAATGCTCAAACTTAGCTCTAGAAGCAGAAATCGCGAAACCCTGGTCGCTCCTTGGCCTCCTGCATTCTAAACTAACAGAACTCCCAGTAAGACTTAGGCAAAATGTCATTTTCAGAGATACGGTGATGACCTGGAGAGCAGTCAGGAAACTTTTAGGTGTGCATTGCTTGGTATCCAAATATATGCCCATATGGGGGAACCCCCACTTTCCAATAAGTATCACTCAGAAATTCTTCTCTAGGTGGGACCAAAGAGGAATTACAAAATTGGGAAACCTTCTACACTTAGACACTGGCACATGGTTGTCCTTCGCTGACCTACGTAATAAATACTCGATAACGGCAGCAGATTTCTTTCCCTATCTCCAGATACAATCTTTTGTAAAATCGCACGTGGCAAATGTGTCAGCTATAGCGCTTCCCAACACTTTTGATAAACTGATAAACCCGGGAGGCCCCATAAAATCTCTATCGGAGCTAGTAGCCTGCTTGGTAGAAATAGAAAAACCAAAACTGACACAGGGGAGTTTTAAAGCGTGGAATAAAGATTTCCAAACTGAAAATATGGGAGAATGTATTATCCAGGGTTTAACTACATATAGATCTTATATAGTAAATGAGCAACATAGAACGTCCCACTTACTTTTTCTGCATAGAGCTAAATATGCATTCAATATCAAGTATACACACCCACCACCACACTATAAACCAGAATGCCCAAAATGTTTAGCACTAAACGCAAATTTAAAACATTGTATATGGGAATGTCAAGAGATAGACCACTTTTGGGAAAAGGTAATCGAATATGCAAACAAGTTATGTAAGAAAAAAGTCAAAAAGTCTTATCTATTATGTCTATTTCACCATCATGCAATACAAAGTGAGAACAACTATGAAAATCCATCTGAACTCTTCCATATTATATTAGCGACAGCTAAGCGTGTCATCTTTCAAGTTTGGATTCAACCATCATCACCCACGCTGAAAATGCTCCAAAAGGAGCTTCTATCACTCTTCAGCTTGGAAAAATTGCAGGTTTCTCAAAGCCTAGAAAAGAGGTCAAAGAAGTTCTTCAAAGTGTGGAAAAATTACATCATAGACACTTTCACGGCTCCAGAGATAAATATGTTTATGAAAGACTTTATATTAACTACCTGGTACTGTATTGAAGACCTAGGTGACTCGTTAGGAGCACTGAAGTATCATCCCACCATTGAATGACTAAAAAAAGAATTGCACTAAGGTGATACCTACAATATACTTGATTGCATGCAGTCCATAAAAATTGCTGAGAGACAGGGAAGGGGGGGGGGGGGGAGGGTGTTGGGGAAAGGGGAGGGATAGGGACTCTTTTCTGGACCAAGATTTCCTTCTACATACATAATGTTATAGTTTTTGGCTATAACTGCCAATTGCACATGTTATGCTATACTGTAATCTTGATCCATGATGTGGTTGAAAATGAAAATGCCAATAAAACATGTTTAAAAAAAAAAAGAAGAAGATGATGAAGATGATGAAGAAGAAGAAGAAGAAGAAGAAGAAGAAGAAGAAGAAGAAGAAGAAGAAGAAGAAGAAGAAGAAGAAGAAGAAGAAGAAGAAGAAGAAGAAGAAGAAGAAGAAGAAGAAGAAGAAGAAGAAGAAGAAGAAGAAGAAGAAGAAGAAGAAGAAGAAGAAGAAGAAGAAGAAGAAGAAGAAGATGAAGATGAAGATGAAGATGAAGAAGAAGATGAAGATGAAGATGAAGATGAAGATGAAGATGAAGATGAAGATGAAGAAGAAGAAGAAGAAGAAGAAGACAATATAGAAGAAGAAGAAGAAGATATAGAAGAAGAAGAAGAAGATGATATAGAAGAAGAAGATCGAGAAGAAGAAGAAGAAAGATAAAGAAGAAGAAGAACAAGTATATACAGTAACACTACTGAACAAAATTAAGGACACAACTTCTCTTTCCACATTTTTTTTTAAAGGAACATCCCCACATAATCACTTGCTGTTGTTACTTGGAAAAAAAGAGGTTTCTTGCATCATTCACCCTCAAAACAAGTGTTGGAAGCTATTTAAGGCCAATTCGAATAGTCAGCTCGAATAGTTAGCTCGAATACCGACTCGAATAGTGAGCTCGAAGTCCGAGGTCGAATCGAATAGTAAAAATTATTCGACTCGAATATTCGACTGACCTCGAATAATTTACTATTCGAATTCGACCAAACTCGAATTTTAAAAAGGGGTATTTGAGCATCACTAGACCAAAGTAGTACACCTTTAGTCTCTGAGGAAGCAGTATTTCTGTGAAGCAGCTGTAAGGATGGTGTTTGTGCACCCTGCGTGGTGGTATGCCCTGTATGCTGATCCCTGAATAAAGTCCGGTTCACATTAGCGATGAGAGGAACAGGAGCGGCGCGTATACTGTACAAACAGTCCGATATGCGAATGGATCCGATGTTAACCAATGGATCGGTTCACATCCATCCGCTTGTACGGATCCATGGTCTGTGCCGCTCAGTGGACAAAAAAATGCTGCAGGGCCTCTTTTTCCGGACTGCTGTGCCCAGCGGAACGGAAACGGAAGGTTTTGCAGCTGCATAGGAACAAATAGAAAACTGACAGTTTACAGCACACTGGCTGTAAAAACCGACAGTTTTTACCTGATCCTGATGGCCGGATCCGTACAAACGGCTCCGCAAAAAAACACTTGTGTATCGGGCCTAATCCTAATTGCAAGGATTGATGCCTCGCCTGTCTTCTACCATATTGCATTAATCTGATAAGGGTACAGCAACCTGAAATCTAATTGGTTGCTCTGGGTCAGCGTTTTATGGCACTGCAATTAGACTACTTCCCGTTACAGACAGAAATGCACAGCATGGCCTGGGTACCATCGTCCTATGCAAGCATGTATGTTCTTCCCTATGGATACAGGAGTGGAGAATGAATCAAAGGTGACAACACTTAGGTGTTAACCACCATAAAGCTAAGTAGTCATGTGGCGATTTTGGCGAAAAACAACTATTTTTTGAGCACCAAGCGGCTATTTCCATGATATTGCGAAGTGGGTACAGGCACACGACCAGGCGAAAGTCGCTAAGCATCGCGCTGCGGTAACGACCCTCACGGCAGCGTCTTGTGTGCCCCCCTCCACCCCCAACTTTTGGCTGCTTCTATCCTTCCTTACCTGAGGACCCTAACCTGGATCATGTAATGTACAGTATATTAATCAACTTGATATATTGCTCTATTCCCTTATATTTTGTCTAACTCATGCACTTTAATCTATATCTATATATGAGTTTATGGGCAATCAGCATATTTACAGTATTATTGAGCACTCTTTGGGATTTAGGGATATCACTTAGGTTATCTATTACTCATTGGACCCCTCCCTCAGTTCCCATGTCAGATTCAATTTCTGAATCTGAGTGGTTTATTATACAGCCTATAGGGTTACTGGTATTATTATGGAGGTGAGACATTTGTGATACTATGGGCTTGATTCAGTAAACGGTGCTAACCCAGTTAGCACGCCTAAAGACTTTGGGCGTGATAACTAGGGTGCTAACTGGGTTAGCACCGTTTACTAAATTTACATCGCGCGCAAAGTCCCACACTGAAAACTTTGTGTGCGCACATCGCGGTGTGGGTGAAATGTCGCATCGCGGTGCGACGAAAACGGTGCGTTGATGCGCCTATAAGATCGAATTGGGTGCGACTTTAACGTCACATGGTGCGACGTTAAGGTCACGCCCAATGCGACCTTATAGGCGCATCGGGTGCGCTGTTTTCGCGGTGTGATATAGGGCTTTTCATAGGCGTGCTAACACTTAGCACGGTTTACTGAATCGAGCCCTATGTATTTCCCCACATATTATCATTGCGGTGGATGTTCATGTTTACATGTGATGTTTTAAACAGTTTTAATATGTGTGTTATAGCATTCCATATAATTTTGTATTGATTCGTATATGGTGGTGCAGCCGCATATTTGACAGGATTTCTGCTTTATTTTCCATTTGACCGTCACGGCAGATGAGATCTCTAACAACAACAACAAATAACATTTTTAAAGCGCTTTTCTCCCGTAGGACTCTAAGATCCCTGAAGACTCCCGTGCAAAGTACCGCGACCGATTGAAGTTGGCTCGCTCCAGACATGTAGCGTCAAGTGTCGTCGTGCATACCCGACGGCAGGAAGAAGCGTCGCTTGACGACCGACGTAAAGGGAACGTCGCAGGACTTGTCCGGCGGTGAGTACCGGGCTTAACAGGACAAATCAAAGGTAACCTTCTATACATGCAGTTTCTTGTCCTGAGGGCATACAACAGTGCTTTGCTGGGAAAATCCAAATTCAAATCCCTAAGGATGGATGGGCACAGCAGGTCTGAGGGAGATCAGAAAGACCTATAGAGATCTGATAAAAAAAAAAAGTTGAATCGGTAAGCAGCACTTTATGCCTGTAGGGAGCTATGGTGAGTATAGGTGGAGTTAATTGAGTACACTGCTGCATGAGTTGGGCATCGGGTGGTACCACTAGTAGGAAATACTGGCAATTTAGATTACCAATATTATACTTTGCACTAGCCGGCATCTATTCTCACGTAAACCCTTCACTGTAGGTGCCTCCCCCTCCCCCCTACACCTAATGCTTAATCCTAACCCTCCCCATAAGTGACTAACCTTAACCTATCACCTAATGCCTAACCATACCCCCCCCCCCCCCCGTAGGTACCTAACCCCCCACCCCAATGCCTAACCATAACCCCCTGATAAGTGCCTAAAAAGAACCCCCCGCCTAATGCCTAACCCTAACCCCCCTCTGTAAGTGCCTCACCTTAAACCCCCCCCCCCCCCTACCTAATGCCTCTAACCTGCCCGGGAAGTGCCTAACACTAACCTTGAAATCCCGGTGCCCAAACGACCAATAGTTGTGGCCGTTGACTACAACCATTAATTACTATAGAGTGGCCAACAACTACTAGCCATATTACCGATAATTAACAGAGACGTCTAGTAGGCCGAGTTGACCTGATCTGGAGTTAAATGGGCCTGAATTTACAGATATTTGTTACTTTCCGTATTACCGTGAACGCCAGATAACATTTCTTTAAATGATCAAACATTGCTGGGTTTTAAGAGAATGGCGGGTATAAAAGTATACTACATTAATTTCATTTTTACAGTCTCCGTCTCCGCAGGGTAAACCACTCCAGTTACACTGAGCTGATATTTCTTTAGCTGATGTCTTTTGTGAGATTCTGTTACATTTAGGCTTGTGATGCTTGGTGGCTCTATTGTACGTTCTTAAAGAGACAATGAAGCGAAAAAAAATGATGATATTATGATTTGTATGTGTAGCACAACTAAGAAATAAAACATTAAGATCAGATACATCAGTGTCATTGTTTCCAGTACAGGAAGAGTTGAGAAACTCCAGTTGTTATCTCTATGCAAACAAGCCATTAAGCTCTCCGACTAAGTTAGTCCTGGAGAGGGCTGTTATCTGACTTTTATTATCTCAACTGTTCCTGGACTATTTACTTTTCCTCTGCTAGAGGAGAGGTCATTATTTCACAGACTGCTCTGAAAGACTCATTTTGAATGCTGAGTGTTGTGTAATCTGCACATATTATAGAATGATGCAATGTTAGAAAAACACTATATACCTGAAAATAAAAGTATGAGAATATTTTCTTTGCTGCTAATCTTCTAGTAATTATTCATAGTACACAACCAATTCACTATATCATATTTTTTTATTCGCTTCAGTGTCTCTTTAAAGAGAGTCTGAAGCGAGAATAGATCTCGCTTCAGACCTCATAGCTAGCAGGGGCATGCGTGCCCCTGCTAAAACGCCGCTATAGCGCGGCTTAACGGGGGTCCCTGTCCCCCCAAACCCCCTCCGTGCAGCGGGGGAGCGCTTCCTGGTTGGGGCAGGGCTAACCGCCGCAGCCCTGCCCCATGCGCGTCTGTCAGACGCGTATCTCCGCCTCTCCCCCGCCCCTCTCAGTCTTCCTTCACTGAGAGGGGCGGGGGAGAGGCGGCGATGCGCGTCTGATAGACGCGCTGGGAGGCAGGGCTGCAGCCGTTAGCCCTGCCTCCAGGAAGAGTTTTCCCTACGACCATTTTACGACCAACTTTTGCGGGGGGTGGGTTGGGGGTGAAGGGACCCCCGTTAAGCCCGTTTTAGCGTTTTAGCAGGGGCACACGTGTCCCTGCTATATATAAGACCTGAAGCGAGATTTAGTCTCGCTTCAGTGTCTCTTTAAAGGGAACCTAAACTAAGAGGGATATGGAGGTTTCCTTTTAAACAATACCTGTGGCCTGGCAGTCCTGCTGATCTCTTTGGCTGCAGTAGTGGCTGAATTACAGACCTGAAACAAGCATGCAGCTAATCCAGTCTGACTTTAGTCAGAGCACCTGATGTGCATGCTTGTTCAGGGGCGGTGGCTGAAAGCATTAGAAACACAGGATCAGCAGGAGAGAGAGTCAGGCAACTGGTATTATTTTAAAAGGAAAAATCCATATCATTCTCAGTTTAGGTTCCCTTTAAGTAATCTCGATAGTAGGAAGCAGACAGGTAATTCTGGCAGCTTTTACCAAACTGCCCACAAGTAAGCAGGCAGGCTGCAAAACAGAAGAGCTAAAAATGTAAACTGCTTTCTCTCATTCATAACTGCATTTAAAGAGACCCTGTCATGTTTTTCACACCCAATTATGAAACTCAGACATAATATCGTAATTTGGTTGTGCTCATCATCTGAAAGCAACTTCAGATAGGAGGCTTACTAACAAACGGTGTTGGTGAGACATGGACAAAGGGAAACTTCTCCACACTTATCTTAACACCTCTCATGGTCGATCGCTACTGAAATCGCGCCACTCTGCACCCACCGCAGGCCCCTCTCACTACTGTCTCTATGACGGCAGAGCTCTGTGAGACGGTCAGGAGATTATTTCATTTGCTGCTGACCACGTGATCACTGTGAGCCAATCCCATTGGCTTACAATGATGGACAGGGTCAGGAGCTAATTAAAGCAGCTCCTGACTGGTGCACAGAACTCTGCCGTCATAGAGACGGCAGAGATAGGGGGCCTGCGGCAATGGGAGAGCGTCGTTGCAGCAAGAGTGGCGGGTATGTGCAGCAAATTGTTGGAAAGCGATGTTTTGTGGTACCAGCAGTCTCTGATCATTAAAGAGTCTGAAGCTTCCTAAAATGCCACTTTTTTTAGGCAGTCGTCTTAAGCATTAATGGCTTAGCTGAAACACCGATATCCTGTGGCAAAACAAGGCTTTAATCCTCAGGGCAAATTGCAGGACTACTTCCTGTTGGAGGCAGAGCTTTGAGCTGCAGCTCTGCCTCCCTTCACGTCAATCTCCCGCAGATCTCCGCCTCCTATCGCCCCTCCCAGTCTTCTATCACTGAGAGGGGCGGGAGGAGGCGGAGATCCTCGGGAGATTGACGCGAATGGAGGCAGAGCTGCAGCTCAAAGCTCTGCCTCCCCGGGCAGCAAAATCCACGACTTTGAAAGCTGTGGATTTTTGCCCCGGTATTTGGGGGTGATTAAAGCCTCATTTTGTCGTGGGATAGCGGCGTTTCAGCTAATGCTTAAAGAAAACCTGTACTAAAAAAAGTCCCCCTGAGGGGTACTCACCTCAGTAGGGGGAAGTCTCTGGACCCTATCGAGGCTTCCTCCGTCCTCCTGTGTCCCACGGCGGTCTCGCTGCAGCCCACGGAACGCACAGGCGACAATTTGTCGGCCTGCGCAATATTTACCTTTTCTGGCTCCAGCGGGGGCGCTGTTGTGGCTCTTCTGACGGAGATAGGCGGAAATAGCTGATCTCCGTAGGGTCCGGTCTACTGCGCAGGCGCAGGAGACTTGCACCTGCGCAGTAGAGCGGCCCGACAGAGATCGGCTATTTCTGCCTATCTCCGTGGGAAGAGCGGATACTGCACCTGGGCTGGAGCCACGGAGGTAAATATTTACATCGCTGACGCTCCGGGGGGATTTTCGCCGCCGCTGTGGGACCGAGGAGGACGAGGGGAAGCCTCAATAGGATCTGGAGGCTTCCCCCACCCGAGGTGAGTACCCCCCAGGGGACGGTTTTTCATTACAGATTTTCTTTAAGAAGACTGCCTAAAAAAAAGAGGTAATTTAGGAAGCTTCAGAGTCTCTTTAAGGGGCCAGAGACTGCTGATACACAAAGGGTTAATCTAGTTGGACTTCAGCTGCAAGCTGCATGCTTGTTTCAGACGTGTGACCGAAATACTATTGCAGTGCAACCAGAGAGATGAGTAGGACTGGCGGGCAGGCAACTGGTATGGGTTAAAATGAAAAATATGCAGCCTCCATATCTTCTCAGTCCAGGTGTCCTTTAAGGTGACCATTCACTTTTCGATTGTTTGCATCGCTATCTGTCCAATTTGATTGTTTGATCAATTCTACTAGAAATCAATGCCGCAAACGATCATGATTAACTAATTTTTTGACGATTAAGCTGATCATGCAGGAAGATCAGCGGAGGGTAAGTGAGCGCGTCACTAGCAGCGTTCGAATTTGTGATGAATGACAAAGCTACTGTCACCTGTCCACGCCATGGTTCCAGTCTCTTCTCTCCCCGCCGGCTGCTCTTTCTTCTCTCTATTAGAGGCCTCTATTGGCCAGGTAATGTGGTGCCCCTAAGGCAAACACTAGGCCCTCTATAGCATTTGTTACCTCCCTGTTAATGAGCACCTTAACGTAGACCTGTGACAAGACACATCTGTTACCATAGTTACCTGGGGCTTCCTTAAAGAGGAACTGCCACGAAAATCTTAAAATTGAAAGCACATACAAATAAGAAGTACCTACGTTTCTTGCTGAGTAAAATGAGCCATAAATTACTTCTCTCCTATGTTGCTGTCACTTACAGTAGGTAATAGAAATCTGACAGAACCAACAGGTTTTGGGTTAGTCCATCTCTTCATGGGGGATTCTCAGCATGGCCTTTATTCTTTATAAAGACATTCCCTGAAAAAGATTTATACATAGATGCTGGCCAGCCTCCCTGCTCGCTGCACACTATTTTGGCAGTTGGACGGAGCAACTGCTATTCCCTAAGTGCTTTTAAAAATAAAGAAAACCCTAAGAATGAGAAGATGGGCTAGTCCAAAATCTGTCGGTAATGTCAGATGTCTAGTACTTACTGTAAGTGACAGCAACATAGGAGAAAAGTACTTTATGGCTCATTTTACTCTGAAAGAAAAATACTTCTTATTTGTATGTGTTAACATGTATTTAAAAATTTAAGATTTTCGTGACAGAGGTCCTTTAAGCACCCTTGAGGCTGCCCGACCTTTCCCGGGTTGTTCCGGTCACCTGTCAGTAGTACTGCGCACGTGCAGAACACTCTCAGGGGCGGGCCACGCATGTGCAAGGAAGCACGACTTGACCAGGCTTACGGGCACTATTGAGGGTGACGGGAGCCACCCAGGGAGACGGCGAGGGATGAGCAGCCTCAAGGGGGCTTAAGGACACCCCAAGTAAGTATGAAACCTGAGACGCTTCTCGTCTCAGGTTCTCTTTGAAGTGAACCTGAACTCTTGCACAGCACAGAAGGAAAACCTGATAGAAAAGCAGCCTGAATGTATTTACAGAGTTTAGCCTGTCTCATTCCCCTTCATTTGTGACTGATCACCACTGTCATTTTATCTTTTAGCTGTGTTAGCTGGCTGCTTCAGCAGAACAGCTAATTTATAAACACAGGATAATCCTATGTCTGCTTCCATGAAAGCAGGAAGTAGACACACTGCAGATTTATTGTAGGATTTGTATCAGCTGTAATAAAGAATAGTTTTTCTTTAAAGGTTATTATGCTGTTGCTTATTTTTAGAGCAGAGAGGAAGATCTGAGTTCAGGTCCGCTTTAAGCTGGCCACTAGCGGTCCAATTTCTAGCGAAAAATCGTTCGAGCGATCAGAAATTCTGATCGGACGAAAAATCGTTCACTACACCATCAACTAACCAATCATTGCTTCCTATCTATCACGACCACCAAGAAAATCCAAATTTTCGTTTGACGAAAATTCATTCGGGCGACATTTTTTTCACTCGTTCATAATCGATTGTGTCCACCAATGGAGATTATTTACAACCAATCCGATCAGAATTTCTGATCGCTCGAACGATTTTTCGCTAGAAATTGGACCGTTAGTGGCCAGCTTTAAATTAATCTATTCCTCATTTGTTGAAGAAATGAAAATATGTGAAATCAAATAAAAAAAAATCTATAGAGAAAAAAATTACCCAAGTTCTTCTCATAAAGATACTATACTAGCACTAACTTTCAACATAACAATCCAATTGACACGTCATGTCACTTTATACCCTCTTTATGCCCTCGCACTGTGAAATGTTGGCCCATAAATCATCTTTCGGCACAGATAAACTGCTGCTCAGTATTTATGCCACACAAAACCCAGAGTAAACTCACAGAAAATATGAAAAATGTTTCAAAGGCAACAAAAGAAAACCTGTGGTCTAGAAACCTCAGCTAAAACCTTCCCACACCATGAAAATCAATATGATTCTGTACAATGCGAGGGCAGAAAAAATAACTCACACCGCTTCCATCTCCAGCGGGAAGATAGCCAATAAACAGATGCAATAACGGCCCAGAGAAGATAGACAGTCGACGGAGGAAGACGCAACCCACACCTGGTGCCTCGTATAACGCGGGAATATTTATCAGGAGGAACCCTACACTCTTTCTGTGCCACACATAACACGATGCCATCATTTCCCAACCTATACACCATCTGTATGGAAAGTTTTCCGGTTGTGCCTGACAATCACAATCTACAGAGCTCAATATAGATTTTAGCTTAACGTAGAGAACAGAGGTGTCGGTAGTATAAAAATTGCTAAAACTCTTAAAAGAGATAAGAAGAGGCAGTGGTGGACTTACCTCCTCCTGAGTCCTGATAGACACAGACAAAGGTTGAAATTGTACCAACACAAAAATGTATTTATACACTATAGGGATCAATGCAACACGTTTCACCGGTATGATTCTGCTTCATCAGGCAATAAAAGTGGAGTACACAGCAAAGTAGGTCTATAGCTCAGCCAGGCACCTCTGTGTACATTTTAGGTTAGTTTGTCTGCAATCCTCGTGTCGAAAAAAAAATAAAAAGGCCTGATATCAGAGCTTCAGAGCTGCAGTTTGCAAACCTTTGGCCTGTAATATTTGCTGATAGGCTTTGACCAGTGTTGCTCACAAATTTTAGCCAGTCATTTTTGCATTGACAATGGCATTTTCCATTTTGAGAAAATTTCCTGGAAAATACATTATATTTTTCGCATAAGGACAAAAATGTATTGTTTTTATTGCGTAAACATGGAAATGTTTTATTTTTACCACAAAATTACAAAAAAAATCATTCATGATTGTAAGTAGCACATTCCTATCACTACGCAGCAGTTGCAAAAAATGATTGAAATAAATTGCAAAATACATTTGCCCAAACCAGAATGATTAGGGGGTATTGTGGGAACAAGTTATTTTTTTTTTTTTCGTTTAACACAAATTTTTATTGATGAAATTCACATAGCTTAAACAACTGGATAAGAGATAGTGCATGATCAATGTATTTTAAACACATACAAATGCCTCTTATGAGAAACAAAAGGGAAAGCAATGTGAGTAGTAAAAGATTATGACATATTGGTATCATTCTAATAGTAATTATTTCTGCTCATATCGAAATGATATTTAAAGCTATGGAGACTTATAGTACTCTAGCTCAAGGGAGAGCAATATAGAAAAAAAAGAAAACTGAGTAAGAAGAGAAGAAAAAAAACAAAAGGGATAGAGAGATAGGTCTATTTGTGTGGGTCTGTCCGTTTGTCTATTATCTGGTATTTTAAGACGTAGTTTCTTCAGGTCCTGGTTGATAGAGCAGATATCTATTATAATCATGGAGGGTTGTAGTTCAGGAAGTATGTTTCCCATGGATCCCATATTTTATCATGCTTGGATTCTGTGTCTCACAGTATAGCTGTTAAAAGTTCCATCAGTTTAGTCCATCTAATTTTGGCCATAATTTCGGAAGTTGAAGGAATAGAGAGACTTCGCCAGTGTGAAGCCAGGGCGAGTCTGGTAGCCGTCAAAATATGGGTTATTAGTCTCATGGTGTGTTTTTTGGTTTTAGGAATGGGTTTACCTAGCAGCATATATATAGGATCCATGGGAATATGAGTACCCGTTACGTTTAGGATCAAGGTTTGAATTTCTATCCATAGAGGTTGAATGACAGGGCAGGCCCAGTAGATGTGTTCGAGTGTGCCTATATGTCCACAACCCCTCCAACAAGTATTAGGGAGTTCATGGTAGATCTTAGCCAATACTTCAGGGGTTCTGTACCATCTAAACAGTATCTTGTAAATGTTTTCTTTTATCTGTGTGCACATAGAAGTATGTTTGGCGTTTTCCCATATAGAGGACCAATCCTCCAAGCTTATGGGTCGGCCTAAGGCTTTTTCCCATCTTGTCATGTAAACATGTTTGGGTTTAATGGAACCAGATTTATCAAGTAACAGAGTGTATATTGATGAGATGAGGCCTTTTTGATGCCCTTTGTGATCACATAGACGTTCAAATGGGGTATATTCGAGTAAGGGACTTTTGCCTTTGGAGAGGGATCTTAGAAAATGATAGGTTTGATTATATTCCATATTGAGCTTAGCTGTGAGTTGTATTTTGCCTTCTAGTTTTTCTTTAGTCACAATATTTCCCGATAGTACATCTATCCAATTGCTGAAGTTAGTGTATTTAAGAGTATACCATCTAGCCATAAAGTCTTCTGCCATCCCAGGGATAAAGGCTGGATTTCCCAATATGGGATATAGTGGGGATATGGGGGATCTAAGATTGGCCGTTTTTGCAGTTGCCCGCCATATTTGTAAGGTAAATTTGATGGTAGGGAGTAGCTGGTCGGTAGGGATCTTAGGTGGAATCTGGGGCCAAATTAATGCTGGGAGGGACATTGGGAAGATGCTCATTGCTTCAATGAGACCCCATTTGGTATATACCTTGAGGTCGGACCATTCAGAGAGTTGCCTTAAATGAGCCGCCTGGTAGTACAGTTTTAGGTTGGGTAATCCTAGACCTCCTTGCTCCCGAGATGCCATTAGAATAGTGGAGTTAATTCTGGGATGGGAATTATTCCAAACAAATTTTAAAAAGGCACGTTGTAGTATTCTGAGTTGTGAGGATGGTACTCTAACAGGGAGGGTCTCAAATAAATATAATAGCCGCGGTAATATGTTCATTTTGAGAGAATATATTCTGCCAATCCATGATATTTTAAAAGCAGTCCATTTGTGCAAATCTGAGAGTATAGACTGAATTAGAGATGGGAAATTTGCTTTATATAGGGTAGAATAAGAGTGGGTTAAGTTGATACCTAGGTATTTAATGGCCTGTGTCTTCCAATTATAATGGAAAGAGCTTTGTAAGATATCAAGTGAGTTTTGTGGGATCTTGATAGGGAGAGCTTCAGTTTTTTCTTGATTGAGTTTGAAGCCTGAGATGGACTCAAATTTCCTTAATATAGTATGTAGTATGGGAAGTGAGGTGAGAGGCTGAGTCAAGGTTAACAGGATGTCATCCGCGAAAAGCGAGATTTTATATTCTCTGGTTCCCTGTTTAACTCCTGTGATGTCCGGGTTCTGTCGTATTGCACACGCCAGTGGTTCGATACTAAGGGCGAATAATAAAGGGGAGAGGGGGCATCCCTGGCGTGTACCATTAAGAATGGGAAAAGGTATTGGGGATGCAAAGGGTAGTTTAACTGAGGTGGATGGGGAAGAATAGAGGAATCTTATTAAGGTTAGGAAAGGTCCGCTAAATCCCTGATGTTCCATAACTTTGAACAAGAATGACCAGGAAAGCCTATCAAAGGCCTTCTCTGCGTCCAAACCCAGGAGCAGAGAGGGCCGGTTGGACCTGTTCATTAGTTCTATCAGATTGATTGCTTTCCTCGTATTATCACCTGCTTGACGGCCCATTATAAAGCCCACTTGGTCATTGTTGATCACAGTTGTGAGGATCGGGTTCAGGCGATTAGCTAAAGTTTTTGTAATAATTTTAAGGTCAGCATTCAAGAGGGATATTGGACGGTAGCTTTGTGGGAGTTGTGGATCTTTCCCTTCTTTAGGGATCATAGTGATTAGGGAGTTTAAGAATGACTGAGGAACAGTTTGTCCATCCATAAGTGTGTTGGCTAATATGGTCAAATAGGGAGCAAGGATGTGTTTAAACTTTTTGTAGTAGGAGTATGTTAAGCCGTCAGGGCCAGGAGCTTTAGAGGAGGGTAGGAATTTAATTATTTCTGAAATTTCCTCTGTTGTAATAGGGGAGTTTAAGAGCCGGATATTATCTTCCGTTAATTTTGGTAGGGACAGTTGGCTTAGGAATTCATCAATTTTAAGTAGATGCGCAGAGTGGTTGGGCGGTTGGGGGAGATTATAAAGTTGCTGATAATATTCTGTGAAGATTTGAGCAATCTTTTGAGGGTGAAAATGTGTAATTCCCTGAGGGTCTTTTACTGAGTGAATGAGTGGTTGGGATGATTTCGGGTTGAGTTTCCTAGCAAGAATGGTGTGGGGCTTATTGCCTCGTTCAAAAAAAAGTTGTCTGGTCCATCTCAGGCTTTTTTCTAATTGTGCGGATTGGAGAGTTTGAATTTCATATTTTACAGTTTGTAAGGCAGTGTAATGTGTTTGGGAGGGGTCGGCCCTATAGAGGTTTTGTGCCTGTTTGAGTTTTGAATGAAGATTTAGGAGTTTAGATGACATTGTTTTTTTACGCTTAGTAGCTTCTGAGATGAATAACCCTCTAATAAAAGCCTTGTGTGCTTCCCAGAGTGTCCCTACAGAGGAGACCGAACCATCATTTGTATCAAAGTATGCTTGCAGCTCCTTTGTAAATTTGGATAGGAGCTCTTTGTCTTGTAATAGGGTTTCGTTTAGTCTCCAGAAATTCGGCTTGTGACTATAGGAATATAAATCAATCTCTATGACAACTGCTTGGTGATCTGACCATGCAATGGGTTGTATTTCAGCCTCTCTCAGCAGGGGCAATATGGTAGCTGTTGAAAACAGGTAGTCCAGTCTGGAATGAGATGCATGAGGTGGAGAGAAAAAGGTGAATTCTATAGAGGTGGGATTGGAGATCCGCCATAAATCTAAAAGTCTATATTGTCTCAAAAGTGTTCTAAATTTGCGGGAGTTACGGCTATGTAAGGGTATGGTAGTTTTATGGGGAGGGATATGTCGGTCTTTTATATCCGAGAAGGCTAAATTAAAATCCCCTCCTATCAGCAAAGTGCCCTGAGTTACTTTAAATAGTTTCCTAAAGAAAGTTGTTAGGAATGATATTTGATCCTGGTTAGGGACATAAACGTTAGCTAGAGTAATGGGTTTTCCTAGCAAGGTGCCTGATAGAATTAAATAGTGGCCTTTAGGATCAGGGGTGATTTTAGAAATCTGTAGAGGGAATGTTTTTTTGTATATAATGGCCACCCCTGCTTTCTTCTTAGGACCTGAGGCTAAACACACCTCAGAGTATAGTTTGTTATAGAGACGTGGTGGGTCTTTTTTGCATATATGAGTCTCTTGTATAAAAGCTAGGTCAATATTTAGTCTCTTTAAGTCTTTAAATAAAGAGAACCTTTTCTGAGGTGTGTTTAGTCCCTTAGTATTCAGAGTCAGAAAATTAACCATAGTCTAAGATAATGTGAAAGATTGCCGATAATCCAAGGACAGACCTAGTAGACCTAAAAACATAAACTAGCATATACGGAGAGATAACAATAATAAGAGAAACATTTAACATAACAATTGCAGTGAGCTGGTAAGAGATGCCACCGTTGTTCCAGTGGCGATGTATAAGGGCAACATAAAACTGTTGCCTATATGGAGACCTCTTCAGGTTGACCAGCCGCGGGGGCGGTTGATCAAATTGAGGAAGGGTCCCCCGGAGGTACATGAGGAGTCCCAGAAGAAGGCAATAAACATCAGTCATTATCAACACAAATGGAAAAGAAATACTCATTCCACCGCCTGCATAAGAAGCATAATCAGTTCAATGTGGAATTTGAGGAGTAGACATTTAGTTAAGGTATAAAAGTCATAAAAGGGGGAGAACAGGGAGCCCAGGTATAAAAAATAAGTGGGCATGGTGAAGGTATTTTCATTTCTTCTATGAAAAACATATAGATTGGAAAGAGGCTGAGGCCTTTGGTCAAGTTCCAGATGGTTGGTCTTCCATGTTGTCAGCTCTGTCAGGGTAGGTGATACTGCGAACTGGAACTTTCGACCATTCTGAAATGTGTCGCACCTTCCGTGGGGGTGAAGACGTAGGTGATGAGCGAGATATAGCTGTGTTCGGAAGTTTTAGCCCCATTTGTTTGAGGAATAGAGGGGCATCGTCAAAGTCAGATAAAGTGAGGATCAGGCCCTGTTTGTTTACAATCAGACGAAAAGGAAAGCCCCACTTATATGGGATATTAGCGTCTCTGAGAAGTTGTGTAACCGGTCTGAGGGCTCTGCGCTTTGCCAAAGTAATCAGTGAGAGATCATTGTAGATGGAAATATCATCTCCTTTAAATGAAATAGTGGTTGTATTTCTAAGAGCTCTGAACAGGGCGTCTTTAGCTTCATAATAATGTAATTTCGCTATGATGTCTTTAGGCCTTTGAGCGCCAGGGCGTCGTTCACCTAGAGATCTATGGGCTCTGTCAATCCTCCACATTTCCTCTGGGATGTCAGGAAGAATGGTGTGAAACAGTTCTTTCAAATGGGCCTCAATGTGTTCACTTTTCAGAGACATGGATACCCCTTTAATGCGAACATTTTGCCTCCGTTCCCTGTTTTCCATGTCCTCCTGTGCTGTGCGTATTGATTTTATGTCATTCTGCATAAGTTGCTGCTCCTCAACTAAGTCGGCTTGCTTTAGAGTTATGGCTTCCATCCTATCTTCTAGTGCCTGTGTACGCTCCCCCAGCCCTGATATGTCAGCCCTCACCTCCTGTATAGCAGAGCGGATGACGTTTTGTAGGGAATCATGGAGGCTGTGGTAATGTCTGGCCAGTGTTTGTTCCAGCAAGGCTGCTGTGAGAGGCTGTGTGTCCCCCCCTGCACTTGCCTGATCAGAAGGATGTGTTTCTGGGAGGGCTGCGTGCTCAGCGCCATCTTGGCTGGGAGGAGGGCGGAGAAATTTTTCCATGGTCCCCGCTGTGGTCGCGGTTTTCAGGGCCCCTTTGCCGGTCATGTGGTGCTGGAGGTGTTGCGGGGATCGTCCCCTACGAAACCGCCCGTCTGTGAGGCTGGGGGAGCGGAAGGAATCGCTGTTAGCGGCGGCGGTGGACGGAGCTCTCTTCCTATGCGGCCATCTCCCGCGGCTCGCGCATGCGCCTCCTGGGAACAAGTTATTTTAATTTAGCCTTGTAGTTTTTGCGAAATTTTAAAAAGAAAATACAAAGAAATTTTTTTTTTAAACGCAGTAATATTACATTTTGCTGCAGTACACTATACTATACATCAGGTTTCAAATTCTGTATACTCATACTATAGAGGGCACATGGTAAGGACAAGGGTTTTGGGGTAGAGAGGGAGTTTGTTGCTGCCCCTTCCTTCCTGAGGCCCCCACAGTATGGATCATGGGTGTGGAACCCCACATGGTCCGAGCTCTGAGTTCTGGCTATATCAGCTCATGCAAGTAGCTGCTGAAACTATACATACCAGGGGCGTAACTAGAAATCACTGGGCCCCCCTGCGAATATTTGGATGGGGCCCCCCATAGGTGCCAAATAATCGTAATGGGGCAGCGTTTTACTGTAAATTAATTGTAAAGTGGGCAGCATTTTACCAGACAATCGTAATGTGGGCCAGAAAATCGTAATGTGGGCAGCAGACACCAGAAAATCGCAATGTGGGCAGCAGACACCAGAAAATCATAATGTGGGCAGCAGACACCTGAAAATCGTAATGTGGGCAGCAGGCACCTGAAAATCGTAATGTGGGCAGCAGAGACCAGAAAACCATAATATGGGCAGCAGACACCTGAAAATCGTAATGTGGGCAGCAGACACCAGAAAATCGCAATGTGGGCAGCAGTGACCAGAAAATCGCAATGAGGGCAGCAGTGACCAGAAAATCGTAATGTGGGCAGCAGACACCTGAAAATCGTAATGTGGGCAGCAGACACCAGAAAATCGCAATGTGGGCAGCAGTGACCAGAAAATCGTAATGTGGGCAGCAGACACCAGAAAATCCTAATGTGGGCAGCAGTCACCAGAAAATCGCAATGTGGGCAGCAGTGACCAGAAAATCGTAATGTGGGCAGCAGACACCAGAAAATCCTAATGTGGGCAGCAGACACCAGAAAATCCTAATGTGGGCAGCAGACACCTGAAAATCGTAATGTGGGCAGCAGACACCAGAAAATCATAATGTGTGCAGCAGACACCTGAAAATCACAATGTAGGCAGCAGACACTAGAAAAAAAAATGCACCTGTGAACAAAAAACAATTCACTTACCTGACAGAAGTCTTCTCCTCTCCCGGCATCTGGCACACAGCTCCCCGAGTCCTCCTGCAGCACATCTCCCACGCTGACAGGCAGAGTGCAGGGCTACGGCAAGATGACTGCCGAAGCCCTGTGCTAGAGACACAAATAGTCTCCAGTGTAGGGCTTCTTCGGCGGCCATCTTGCCGTAGCCCTGCTCTGCCTGGCCTGCCGGAGACTATGCAGGCTGCTGGAGCGGGGCTGTGGGGAATGAACTGGCACAGCGTCTATTAGACGCTGCGGCCAGTTGAGCACCTTGCTGGGGGGTCCAGAGCAGCGCTCCCCCCACGCACAGTGAGCGGGCCCCAGAGCTGCCCCGGGCCCCCCTGCGGCTGAGGGGGTCGCATCCCCGGTAGGTACGCCGGTGATACATACTTCTAGAGATGGCCCGAATGGTTTGCCCGGCGGGTAGTTTGCGCGGATATCAGCTACCCGCGGACACATAGCGCCTTTCGACCTGCCTCCTATACCTCATCATTGGGCTAAACTTTGACTCTCTACATCAGTCAGCAGACACATGGCAGCCAATCAGGCTGCACTCCTTCCTGGACCCTGCCCCCTTAAAAAACGAAGCAGCGTTGGCCATGTTCTCACTCTGCTGATCTTGCTATAGTGAGAGGAAGGGAGAGGTTGCTGGAGAGATATGGAAAGCGTTAGTTAGGCTCTTGTTAGCTTGCTCCTCGCTGAATTTTGATGCTGATAGCACCCCACAAAAGCTCTTTTGAGAGCTAATATTCTTCTGATGTGTTTTTTTTGTGTGTGACACAGACAGGCATAGATACAGCCCTTCCTGTCACAGCTGGGCCTAGTTGCTGTACTGTGCCAGGCCTAGCACACTGTATTACAATTGCATATCTTTCCACTGTATTTGTGATTTAACTTACTAAAGCATAGCTGTCTTTGTGTGTTAAACTGCCTCCAATTTAGGAATGCAATGCGATTTCTGTCCTTTATGGATTATAACCCTGCTCTGCGTCAAATCCGTAATTTTCCCGGGGACTTTTGGCGTGTATCCCACTCCACCATGCCCCCTCCAGGTGTTAGATCCCTTGAAACAGCTTTTCCATCCCTTTTGTGGCCAGAAACAGTGTTTGTAGTTTTTAAAGTTCGCCTATCCATTGAAGTCTATTGTGGTTCGCCAAGTGCGTCGGATCGCCGACTTTTGTGGAAGTTCACGTCCGTGGCCCGCGAACCCAAAATCTGATGTTTGAGCCACCTCTACATACTTCCTATGGGAGGAGGTCCTTGCACCGCAGTGTGGAGCCTCATACAAGTAAGAGATTAGCATATAATGTATTCATCACTGACAGTTTAGACATTTACAAGAGCATTTTGATAAATGAGTTCATTGAAGCAGCTAAGTCTAAAGTACAGTATGCATTGCACTTAATCAGAATAAGAGTTGAGTAATCGCGCTCCATAACTTGGCCTGGCAGGAGAAATCACACAAGAGTCTAGTTTCCTGTATCCAAAGAGAAAGCAGTTTGAACTCATTTTATATTATCAGCTTTATTACAGAATGTACTCATTTACAAAAGAAGGGGTTTACCAAGTGTTGTGGTGGGTAAGTCATTGCCGTAGCGGGGGGGGGGGGGGGGGGGGGGGACAGAGGCTCTTTGAATGACCATGCGGACACAGGCTGGCTGCAGGGGAATGGTAGGAGCCCCAGGTAAGTGAAGCTCTTTTTTTTAAAGATATTTCAGATTCACTTTAACCAGTACCAGTTGCTTGGCAGCCCTGCTGATCTATTTGGTTGCAGCAGTGTCCGAATAACACCAGAAACAAGTATGTTTTGAAACATCTGACATGCTGCATGCCTGTTCAGGGTCTATGGCTAAAGGTATTAGATGCAGGGGATCAGCAGGACTGCCAGGCAACTGGTATTGCTTAAAAGGAAATATAGCAGACTATTTTCTTCTTGCTACAGTTGTCCTTCTCTATATGTTATACTCTTAGTCAAGGGTGTAGCAATAGCCATAGCAGCTGCTATGGGGCCCTGGAGCAGAGGGGGCCCAGGTGGTTCTTGATGTATTCACTATTACGTTTCTTGTGCTCCTTCACCCTATGATTATGTGCAGCGTTGGCTGCATGGGAATGTAAATTGCCGGTGGTCAGAGCTGGGACAAGGTCCTTCAGCACCCAAGGCTGAGACACCAAAGTGCGCCCCTCCATCCCTCCGCCCCAGCCGTCACACACTGATTGCTACTAGACTAAGAGGCGCCCCAGGGCCCCCAACCTCCCCAATACCTTAATCTCTAGTTATCTGACTTGCAGTCACTGCCATGTATCCCCTTTTCCTATTTCTTTCTGCTTCAAACACAATTGTGAATGACAACTGAATGAATTGTGCGCCCCCTCCTACACTGCGCCCTGAGGCTGGAGCCTCTACAGCCTCTGCCTCGGCCCGGCCCTGCCGGTGGTATTCCTTAAAGTGAACCTAAAGCCAAGAAAAAAAATGAGATTAACTCACCTGGGGCTTCCCTCAGCCCCCTGCAGCCGATCGGTGCCCTCGCAGCCCTACTCCAATGTCCCAGGACCCGCCAGCGAACACTTCCGGTTTGGCCGTCACTGGCCTCCTGGCCGCAATAGCAGCATAGGGGGCGATATACAGGCTGGGAACGCGAACAATCACTCGCGTTCCCATGCCTGTCAGCCGGTGACGGCCAAACCGGAAGTGTTCGCTGGCGGGTCCTGGACTAGAGAGCCCACACAGCACAGATCAGCTAATACAGCCCTGGTCGTTCAGTGGTTAAAATACACCGGATCTCAGAACATTCTCTCTGCTGTAAAAGGCAAGCAACAGCATAATAACCTTTCAAGAACAACCTTTCCTTTGTTATAGTTGATACAAATCCTACATTAAATCTGCAGTGTGTCTACTTCCTGCTTGCATGGAAGCTGACATGTTGTTAACATCCTGTGTTTACCAATTAGCTCTCTGCCACAGCAGCCAGCTGGCACAGCTGAGAGATCAAATTGCATGGTGCTTAGTCACGGTTGAGGGGGAATTAGAGAGGCCAAACTCTCTAAATACATACAGGGTGCATTTCTCTCTGTTTTCCTTCTGTGCTGTGCAAGAGTTCAGGTCCACTTTAAAGAGGAACTCCAGTGAAAATAATAATAAAAAAGTGCTTCATTTTTACAATAATTAGGTATAAATGATTAAGTCAGTGTTTGCCCATTGTAAAATCTTTTAAATCCCTGATTTACATTCTGACATTTACTACAAGGTGACATTTTTACTGCTGGCAGGTGATGTTGCTGCTGCTTTTTTGGCAGTTGGAAACAGCTGTAAACAGCTATTTCCCACAATGCAACAAGGTTCACAAACAGGAAACTGCCAAGAGTACCACGGTCCTCAGAGTTTCTTGTGGGAGGGGTTTCACCACAATATCAGCCATACAGCGCCCCCTGATGATCCGTTTGTGAAAAGGAATAGATTTCTCATGTAAAATGGGGTATCAGCTATTGATTGGGATGAAGTTCAATTCTTGGTCACGGTGTTAAGCTTGGGGGTGTAATCTCCACAGTCAGCATACAACACATAAGCTGACGTGAAGGAGGTACACACACCAGCACAAGGGATCAGGATATCCCCAGTTTAGTGGAGGAGAGGACTGACTCCAATAGGAGATTGTGGTGCACAGAGCCGGTGCAGATCTGAACAGCCACAAACACTTTCGTAATAACGTCTCAGCGCAAGGTAGCGCTGAGCGCATAAACCAGGACTGAGGAGATCAGGACAGGTAGACAGAATGAACGCTTGCTAGCTAGCGATTACTTAGCGACAGCAAGCGTCCAAAACCAGACAGACTGGAATGAGGCAGCCAATGCGTTGCGGCGATGGCGTGCCTCACAAAGACAGGACAGGAGAGACAGGAAATAGCAGGATCGAGATAGATGAACGTAACACAGATAAATATACAATAAGTATGTTTTCCTAGCGTATTACAATTACAGCTATCAATGAAACTATTCGTATCGTCTGACTAACATATGTATATATTGGCAATGAACCGATATATGACATAAGCAGGAACTCTGACTAAGACTGAAGTAATACAGGGAACAGGACTCAGAAGGATTCGCTATCTCTTCGCAGAGATGAACGCAATCCACAAACAGGACCAGGAACAGGATTCAGAAGGATTCGTTATCTCTTCGCAGAGATGAACGCAATCCACAAACAGGACCAGGAACAGGATAACTAGCTCAGCACGGGTGTTCACGATACGCGCAAACTACCAAAACGTGCTGGAAAACTGACTAGCTGAACACAGGAAATAAACAGTTCGTGTACGTATATATCAGCGACACTGATATATTAACGTAACACGAATACAAGGAAAATAACAAAATGCGCAAGTATGCGTATATATTGGCGATGAACCAATATATGACACAAGACAAGCAAGTAGCAACTTCTAGAACAAGAGTAGAACTAGGAGGACTCGCTGAACCCTTCGCAGGAGTCAGCGCAGTCCACACGGACCAGGAACGAGGTGGGGCACGAGCAGAGTAACAGATAGAGTCTGAAACTATGATAGCCCATGAGGCATTGCAGGAAGCAGTTCTTTATACTGAGGTCATCCAATGGGAGCAGACCTGCAGATTCCCACACAAGTGAATGGTAATTAATCACAGGCTGATAGCAGGAAAAGGCAGACAATGATATGCAGCCTGCAGGAAAGGGACCGCCCCTCCACTGCAGCAGACAATGTTTGTTTACACAAAAGCATATTAAACTGTCATAAACTTCAGAGCGACTGCAGATGGAATCAGCAACTAGTTTAAGTGCAAACCAAACTATGCAAGCAAATGCATGTAATGACATTAGAACTGCTTGGTTTGCAATACCAGTGCAGTCAGCAGTAAACGCTGCAGAAGCGATCATAACAGTACCCCCTCCCTTAAACGCGGCCTCTGGACGCCTATGAAAACTGACATATTTCTCCTGAACCACCCAAACCAAAAAATCAGAAGTGGGAAATCCAGCAAACTGATCTGACTGAAAATTCATGAAGGTCGGATCCGTCCGACAAAACCAAATTCCCGAATCAGTCTCACCAAAACTAGACCAATTGGAACCAGAACCTACCGAACCATGCCCGTCAGCACTACAAGCCTCAGTGTGACACCCATCAGAACCACGACTTCCAGAAAACAACCCCAAGAAACTCTCTGCGCGATACCCACCGCCTTCCAAGGACTGTCCAAAAACGCCAAAGCCTTTGCAATGCCCACCGGAACTGTCCCTACCAACACAAAACCCACCGTTGAACCAGTCCAAGGTACCAGGACAAGTTTCCTCAGAGATCTCCCAGAACACTTGGAAGCTCCAAAGAGATCCCCACAGGTCAGAACGCCCCTTAGGCTCACATGGAGAACTATCAAGAACCCCTATGGAACCCAGGGCAACTCCAGAGTCAGGGTCACAAGGACAAACATCAAGATCAGGGCTTTTAGGGACCAGAACCATCTCCGGGCATGCAGGCCAACCGGCAACATCAGAACATGTCTCCACTAGGGAAGCACGTGAGCACGCTAACACAGACACATCTGGGCAGTCTGGCATACGAAGCACATCTGGGCACACCGGCACAAGAGAAACCTCTGGGCATGTCAAGGAACTGCGAACCTCAAAGTCAGTCAAGACAGGACCGAAACCAGAACTGGGCAAAAAAAATTCATCATGACTAGACTTCATAGTTACTGGATTCTTACTAAAAACTGCAGGATCAGACTTAGATGTCGCTGATTCCAGCAGGGTTATTAACAAATCATGTTCAGGGGCATTTACAAGACAGGGCAAATCTTCTGATGTATGCACTGAACTAGACAGGGTTCCCATAGCTTCTTCTGGACTAGACAGAGACTCATCAAATACACTGGACTGGAGCTCATGAAGGGCTGCAAAACAAGTCAATATTGCAGCAATCCCCACTGAACTAGGCAAAACTGAGTAACTCACTGGACAGGAAGGGGGCTCTGGAACTTCTGCCACACCGGCCAGAGAACCAGAATTTTCCAGGATACAGGGCTGGGTTTCAGAAACACTCATTAACCCGGACTGAAATTCTGAGATTTCTATTATTTTTTCCAGCGAGTCAGAATTATCCATGTTACAGGGCAAGACTTTTGAAACATTCAGAGGACAGGGCTGGAGTTCCTCGGCTGTTACAACACTGGAGAGGGACTCAACAACATTGGTTAAATCAGACTGTGTACAGGGCAAGGTATCTAACACACTTGCTGACGAGGACAATATTTCAATGGCTTCTGCTTCGCTGGGCAGAAATTCATCAAGTTTTATTAGAGCAGACGGTAATTCCAAAACAGCTGCTAGACAAGTGAATATTACTGCAACACCAACTGAGGTAAGCAGTGCTTCAGCCTCCTCTGCTAAAGGGTTTAAAGTATCCAAAGTACTGGGTGAAGCATAAGACTCTGCGACCACAGCTTCACTGGACAGGATCACTGAACAGTCCATATTGCAGGGCAAAACCATGGAAGCACCTGCTGGACAGCATAATGATTCTGTGACCTGAGTTTCATTGGAGAGATCTACTGCACAATTCATGGTACAGGGCAAATTTATTGGAAAATTTTCTGAACAAGGTAATAATTCTGCGATTTCAGGTTCACATAGCAGATGCTCTGAGCTATTCACGAAACTAGAGCGAGGTGTAGAAACAGGAAGATCAAGACACAATGTTTGCGCATCTGAATCACCATTCATTTGTAAAATTGGAAAATTCAGATGCTGGGGTTCTGAGTTTACTAGACAGGATTGCTGGGACTCGGAAACTGATGTAGTGCATCTATTGGCATCTGCTGGATCAGACAGGAGTTGAACTTTATTAACACAGGTAATTTCTGCAGAAGTGTTTGCAGAGACAGGCAAGATTTTTCTGGTGTCTGTTTCACTAAACAAAGAGTCATGAGTACTGGCTAGGCTGGACTCAGAAGTCAGCAGGACCTCTGGGTCCTCTGCTGAGAAATTTGTGCAGGGCAAGATTAAGGAAGTATTAGTAATTTCTGTCTTACTGGGAAGTAACACTGAGTTATCCATGGTACAGGGTGGAATTACAGGAACTTCAATTTCACACAAAAGGAGCTCAGAATCACTCGCTGAATCAGCCAAAGGTGCTGAAGCAGGCGAGTCCTCAGGAACTGAGGAAGTGGAACAATCTCCACTTGACAGTGTGTCTTCCCTGGTATCAACTGATTGAATTGCATAAAAATCGTCCAGAATCATTCTCCACACATCGATCAATGGAGCCACAAAGTCATACCCACACACACCAGTTTTTATTAGGTTATAAGCAGACTTAATGCATGCATTCAATACTAATTCACTTTTTGCACTGTAAAACTGACAAAATGAACTTGCATCTTTCTTCCATTCATAGACCAGAGCTTCCATCTCTCCTTTCTCAAATGGAGGATCCCATGCATATTTAACAGCTGAGCATTCCGGCTGATCATAGTTTGCAAATGTGTTAGTGGCAGAAACATACATTGGGTTATTTAGCAGGTGATTGGCCGATTTCTTATTCCTAAGGATCTCCAATACCTGTAGCAAGTATTGAACTGTAGTGTATGCAAATTTCCCTTGCTGCACGAATAAATTGATCTGTTCAATACTCTGTAATATATCTTCATAATCATATTCAGATAATTCATTTAAACAAGAACCTTTATTTTCCCTGGCTAGCAATGAAAGTTCATTAGTAGTTTCATAGGTCCATTTGACTCCCCTGAATGGTGACTGAATTTCATTATCTGCTAATGGTGGAGTCTCGTTACAGATCTGATGCGCAGTCGCCAAGGGCAACGACTCCGCTGATTGTAACGCTTTTCTTTTGGAGCGTTTACGTTTGGCTTTAGACCCTGCTGCCTTAGCAGAAGAAAAGTTATCAGAACAATTATCTGCTTGCTGATTATTTTTGTAGGCAGTAGAAGGAGCAGCTGATTGACAAGCTGCCAGGAGCTTATCAAAAGGGCTAGGCAAATCGGTTTTGCGCAGCCAGTTATGGATCACAAACGCTAGAAATTCCAGTGGTCTTTCTTTTAAATTGGTATGATCCAAGACATCGTAGGCCCACTGAAACAATCTTCCCTTAAATAAAACATAAACTAGCTGGGGGGCCCACGTTGAAACAGGAGTAGCCTGGAGCTCAGGATTGGCCAGGAACCTGGCACATTCAGAAAAAAACTCATTTTCTGTTTCAGAATTGAGCTTCTCAAATTTCTTAAAGGAACAGGAACCATAACAAACAGTGTCATTTTTGCTGGGAACCCCCCCCACAATGGGGATTGGTAATGGGGCTATCATAATGTTAAGCTTGGGGGTGTAATCTCCACAGTCAGCATACAACACATAAGCTGACGTGAAGGAGGTACACACACCAGCACAAGGGATCAGGATATCCCCAGTTTAGTGGAGGAGAGGACTGACTCCAATAGGAGATTGTGGTGCACAGAGCCGGTGCAGATCTGAACAGCCACAAACACTTTCGTAATAACGTCTCAGCGCAAGGTAGCGCTGAGCGCATAAACCAGGACTGAGGAGATCAGGACAGGTAGACAGAATGAACGCTTGCTAGCTAGCGATTACTTAGCGACAGCAAGCGTCCAAAACCAGACAGACTGGAATGAGGCAGCCAATGCGTTGCGGCGATGGCGTGCCTCACAAAGACAGGACAGGAGAGACAGGAAATAGCAGGATCGAGATAGATGAACGTAACACAGATAAATATACAATAAGTATGTTTTCCTAGCGTATTACAATTACAGCTATCAATGAAACTATTCGTATCGTCTGACTAACATATGTATATATTGGCAATGAACCGATATATGACATAAGCAGGAACTCTGACTAAGACTGAAGTAATACAGGGAACAGGACTCAGAAGGATTCGCTATCTCTTCGCAGAGATGAACGCAATCCACAAACAGGACCAGGAACAGGATTCAGAAGGATTCGTTATCTCTTCGCAGAGATGAACGCAATCCACAAACAGGACCAGGAACAGGATAACTAGCTCAGCACGGGTGTTCACGATACGCGCAAACTACCAAAACGTGCTGGAAAACTGACTAGCTGAACACAGGAAATAAACAGTTCGTGTACGTATATATCAGCGACACTGATATATTAACGTAACACGAATACAAGGAAAATAACAAAATGCGCAAGTATGCGTATATATTGGCGATGAACCAATATATGACACAAGACAAGCAAGTAGCAACTTCTAGAACAAGAGTAGAACTAGGAGGACTCGCTGACCCCTTCGCAGGAGTCAGCGCAGTCCACACGGACCAGGAACGAGGTGGGGCACGAGCAGAGTAACAGATAGAGTCTGAAACTATGATAGCCCATGAGGCATTGCAGGAAGCAGTTCTTTATACTGAGGTCATCCAATGGGAGCAGACCTGCAGATTCCCACACAAGTGAATGGTAATTAATCACAGGCTGATAGCAGGAAAAGGCAGACAATGATATGCAGCCTGCAGGAAAGGGACCGCCCCTCCACTGCAGCAGACAATGTTTGTTTACACAAAAGCATATTAAACTGTCATAAACTTCAGAGCGACTGCAGATGGAATCAGCAACTAGTTTAAGTGCAAACCAAACTATGCAAGCAAATGCATGTAATGACATTAGAACTGCTTGGTTTGCAATACCAGTGCAGTCAGCAGTAAACGCTGCAGAAGCGATCATAACACACGGTTTCTCTTTAAACTGTAAATGTTGCCCTTTTTCTGTCCTCCAACATTACTCTAAGATCCACAAGTGCCCTTTGATGAACCCCCTCCATAGCTGCTTGTAGGATCCCATCCAATTATCATGTTGCTATACGTCCATCCTTTTTTTTGTAAAGATTAGGACCTCAGCATCGTATTGCGCCTTTCATCTCAATCACACTTCTCTGCCAAATCTCATTATTTGCTTCCTGTGGCCTCAGCAATGTCACCGGGATCATTCCTGTGATTCTACCAGCAAGGAAAGAAATTTGAATGTCGAAATTTGGGAACTAAAAATAAATCCATTAACAGAAGACAGACATAACGTAACAAACCAAACAAATGAACAGAAGGAGCAATGCCTGATCTTCTGTGAACCCCCACAGAGAAGCAGCTCGTTCAGCACTGAGCACCGAAGCTCGGCAGCGCTATAGCACTAATGCTATAGTGGGTGCACCACGCAAGGTTAATTAGGGGCCAGACCCCAAATTATTTCTCCCTCCGAGTTGCTACGACTGAGAGGGGGAATAGTATTTAAGGCCACTGGGATTTTGAGTGGAAGCCAATGGGGCGTAACTAGAAATCACTGGGCCCTCCTCTACCCCCCCCCCCCCCCTCGCTTTCTGCACAGGTACACTGAGACCCAATGTTATTCAATTGGCTAGTGCACACATTAATGTGTTTTCCCCATGCAGGTGAAAACAGACAGCAGTGAGGCACTGCAGACATTGGCCTCGATTCACAAAGCGGTGATAACCCAGTTATCACGCCTAAAAGACTTTAGGCGTGATAACCTTTTCACCACTGAGTTATCACCGCTTTTTCCTGCTCTTTGCGCGAAGTTACCGCGCGTACGCGCGTGAGAGCGCGCGCAAAGTCCCATAGGGCTTAATGGGAGCTTCGCGCGAAGCGTCGGGTGCTGCGCGCGCACTTACGCGCGTACGCGCGGTAACTTCGCGCGAGTTGCTTCTTATCATGCCTAAAGTGAGTTTAGGCGTGATAAGGGGCTTTTCACTGGCGTGCAAACACTTTGCACCGCTTTGTGAATCGAGCCCATTTTCTCTATCAATTACATGAGCTTCTGTGATAAAACGTGCATGTTTTCACACATACAGACACACAAGGGGCTTGATTCGCTAAACCGTCCTAACTCAAATATCCCACTTTATCAATGTTATCACACCTTATGAAAAGACATCACACCTTATCAAAGTTAACACACCTTCTCAGAGTAGCATAGCGAGCACTACAAAATCGCAGGGGCTCAGGCAGGATGAGTGGCATTGCCAATTAGCAGGCTTAAGCTCGTAGCGCTCACTATACTACTCTGATAAGCAATGTTAACTTTGATAAGGTGTGATATCTTTTCATAAGGTGTGATCTTTGATAAGGTGTGATATTTGAGTTATCATGGTTTAGTGAATCAAGCCCATGGTGTGCAGTAAACGCATACAGAAAACCAACAGAGGAGTGTGCTCCCAGCCTCAGCTTCTTATTACACTTACTCTGTCCACCTCTGATGGAGCAGAACTGGCTCTGCAGACGCCTCCAGCGTCACTACAGTACAGAGCACATGGGGAGGGGTAGAGATGATGGGTGCTGGGCGCTGTACTGAAGAGCCTGCAGCACACAAACCTTTGTCTACAATACTTTGTATGATTTCTTATCAGTGGCTGAGCAGATGCAGTCATTAGAACAATTGTGCAGAGAGCAGAAAGTTTTTTTTCTCTGTGCCCTTAGTTGTCAGTCTCTCAGGACAGAGAAAAGAAACTTCTCCCCCCACCTGGCCTCCTGTAGCTTCTGGGCCCCCCTGCGGCTGCATTCCTTGCAGGGTCTATTGTTACACCCCTGGCGGCAGCAGGGTGAGCTGTCATTCAATTCACCCTGCGCCCAACTCACCCGGAATGTTATAATACGTACGCACCTTAGACTCCCCCCCAATTCCCAAAAGATCATAAAAGACAACTATTGCAAAAAATGTTTTAAAGAAATTACGCAGTGTTTTCATACAGATAAGAAGTATATCTGTCCTAGAATAAAATGCATTATAAATTACTTTTTTCCTATGTCATTGTCACTTAGAATAGGTAGTAAAGAATCTGTCAAGTTTTGGATTAATCTGCTCATGGGGGATTCTCATGGTTTTCTTACTGAGTGGCAGTTTCTCAGTGCTCCTGCTAGAACAGTGTGCACATGAGTCAAGACTTGTTCACACTAAGTGTGATTTCGCTATTTTTTTTTTAGCGCTGGTGATTTTAAAAAAAATCCCCTTAAAAGTGCAAGTGCAATGGTCACTTGAGTGTTCTCACATAAACAATCTGCTTTCTATTGAGTCGCAAACGCGGATCCTGCACCAATTTCTGAACGTTTGTGTTCAACAGAAAGTATAGAGAAATCGCAAAGCGCTTGAAAAAGTGCTTTGAATTGCGATTTCCCGAGTGCTTTAATGAATATATACATTGGGCTTGATTCATAAAATCGTGCTAACACTTAGCACGCCTGTGCAAAGCTGCTTTGCACGTGATATCATGTGCATAAAGCTTTACGCGTGCAAACAAATGACTTTGCGTGAAGTCATTAGTTTGCACATGTAAAGTTTTGCGTGCATTACATCTATGCAAACCAGCTTATCATGGGCGTGCTATGCATGCACTTACATAGTTACATAGTTACATAGTTATTTGTGTTGAAAAAAGATATACGTCCATCGAGTTCAACCAGAGAACAAAGTACAACACCAACCTGCTCCCTCACATATCCCTGTTGATCCAGAGGAAGGCGAAAAACCCTTACAAGGCATGGTCCAATTAGCCCCAAAAGGGGAAAAAATTCCTTCCCAACTCCAGATGGCAATCAGATAAAATCCCTGGATCAACATCATTAGGCATTACCTAGTAACTGTAGCCATGGATGTCTTTCAACGCAAGGAAAGCATCTAAGCCCCCTTTAAATGCAGGTATAGAGTTTGCCATAACTACTTCCTGTGGCAATGCATTCCACATCTTAATCACTCTTACTGTAAAGAACCCTTTCCTGCTGCACATAAACCTCTAATAGGTTAGCACGCGAAGCGCCGTAGTTATCACATGCAAAGCGCACTGATCGCGCGTATAGCGTAACACCGTACGCACAATAAAAGTTAACACACGAGCGCTAAAACTTTGTACGCGCACGACATGCGCAAAATGGCTTGTGCGGACGTTTACATGTGCAAAGCTTTTAGGCGTGATAACTCAGTTATCACTGTTTTGTGAATCAAGCCCAATGTATTTATTAATTTCCGGGTCGAAGAGTTCAAATCCTGCCTGACGCCCGGTAGTGAAAAAATTAATCACTGAGCAAACGCGATTTGAAAAGCGATCGCCAAATCACCAGTACTTGCGATAGCGCTGGCGATTTGTAATGTGAACAAGGCTTAAGGCTTGCCAGCATTTTTGTACAGATCCAAGAAGTGCTTTTGTAAAGAATAATGGACATGCTGAGAATCCCCCATGAGGGGATGGACTGCCGGTAGTCCTAAACCAGTCAGATTTATCAGACTTTTACTACCTACTATAAGTGAAAGCAACAAAGGAAAAAAGTAAAATACAGTAAATTACAGTGCATATTACTCTGGGAGAAATGTACATCTTACACATATGCATCCACATGTATTTTACATTTTACAATTTTTCATGATAGTGATCCTATGCACTTATTATAACTCACAAGCTTTACATATTAGTTAGATACTTCAATGATCACAAAAAAAATCAAATTAAGAGTGTAACTACCTGTTATGTGAGTCAGAGAGCACTTAGGGTTAGGCATTGGGGTTAGGTCTAGCAAAAACCTAACTCTCTAGTAAGGCCACATCTGGAATATGGAATTCAGTTCTGGACACCACATTACAAAAAAGATATTGCAGTTTTAGAGCAGGTGCAGAGACGAGCAGCAAAATTGATACGTGAGATGGAAGGTCTCACTTACCAAGAAAGGTTAGATAAACTGGGTTTATTAAGCCTAGAGAAAAGACGCCTTAGAGGGGATCTAATTAACATGTATAAATACATCAGAGGGCAATATAATAGCTTGGCGGATGAGCTTTTTGTCCCTAGGGCCTCCTCAAAGGACTAGAGGACATGATCTGCGCATTGAGGAAAAAGGTTTTAGACATCTATTTAGGAAAGGGTTCTTTACAGTAAGAGTGATTAAAATGTGGAATGCATTGCCACAGGGAGTAGTTATGGCAAACTCTATACCTGCATTTAAAGGGGGCTTAGATGATTTCCTTGCATTGAAAGACATCCATGGTTACAATTACTAGGTAATGCCTAATGATGTTGATCCAGGGATTTTATCTGATTGCCATCTAGAGTCGGGAAGGAATTTTTCCCTGTGGGGCTAATTGGACCATGCCTTGTAAGGGTTTGTCGCCTTCCTCTGGATCAACAGGGATATGTGAGGGAGCAGGCTGGTGTTGTACTTTGCTCTCTGGTTGAACTCGATGGACGTTTGTCTTTTTTCAACCAAAATAACTATGTAACTATGTAACGCTAAAAATTACCAATGTTCTACTAGCATATTACCCATTGCCCAATAGCAGCATATCCAGGGCCAGATTTATGGAAAGGCCACAAAGGCCCTGGCCTTGGGCAGCAGCAGCCCATGGGGGCACCTGGACATGAAAGTGTGGTTGCTACATATAAAAGAGGGGGCTACAAAGGGGGAGCAACACATGAAAATGGAAGCTGATGCCCAAGGGAGCTTTACATGAAAGAGAGGGGCTGCATACATGGATGATACACATGGAAGAGGGGGCTGCACATGGAATGGGAGGGGGCTGCTGTACATGGAATGGGAGGGGACTGCATACATGGATGATACACATGGAAGAGGGGGCTGCACATGGAATGGGAGGGGGCTGCATACATGGATGATACCCATGGAAGAGAGGCTGCACATGGAATGGGAGGGGGCTGCTGTACATGGATGTTACACATGGAAGAGGGGGCTGTACATGGAATGGGAGGGGCTGCTGTACATGGATGTTACACATGGAAGAGATGGCTGTACATGGAATGTGAGGGGCTGCTGTACATGGATGTTACACATGGAAGAGGGGGCTGTACATGGAATGTGAGGGGCTGCTGTATATGGATGAGACACATGGAAGAGAGGCCTGCACATGGAATGGGAGGGGCTGGTGCACATGGATGTTACACATGGAAAAGGGGGCTGCACATGGAATGTGAGGGGCTGCTGTACATGGATGTTACACATGGAAGAGGGGGCTGTACATGGAATGTGAGGGGCTGCTGTATATGGATGAGACACATAGCAGAGGAGGCTGCACATGGAATGGGAGGGTAGCTGCTGTACATGGATGAGACACATGGAAGAGGGGGCTGTACATGGAATGTGAGGGGCTGCTGTATATGGATGAGACACATGGAAGAGGGGGCTGCACATGGAATGGGAGGGGCTGCTGCACATGGATGTTACACATGGAAGAGGGGGCTGTACATGGAATGTGAGGGGCTGCTGTATATGGATGAGATACATGGAAGAGGGGGCTGCACATGGGATGGGAGGGGCATTGCAACACATTGAAGGGGAGTAACAACATACTTGACCTAGGGGGCGGTAATTTATAAATCCGGCATTAAGCATATCGGTACATTTATAAATATTCTACAAGTGGCTTTCCCCAGCATCCAAATTACTGTGGCGCACCTTTGCAGATGTACATGGTATTTTCTTTCCAGTATACATAGTACAGTAGAATCTTGTTATAGTAAACCGAACTCTGATATAGTAAACCTCTGGATATAGTAAACTCAGTCCACCGGTCCCAGCAAATGCTTCTCTATAAATATACAATGTATGACCAATTCTGATATGGTAAACTTCTGATATAGTAAACTACTTTTCCTGGTCCATTGGAGCTTACTATAAAGGGATTCCACTGTATGTTACTCTGTGCCTATGCTGATAGCACACTAAATGCAATATGTGCTGATCCCTGTTTCGAAATGTTGCCTCTCCTCACTTGTAAATTCATCCTCTCTGCATTTCTCATTCTTTCTTTTAAGTTTGTTATTAGCACTTTACTACCCACTGAGGACAATGTATGAGCTAGCCAGGACAGATGACATGTTTGTATCTTAAAACAAGGCTAAAATCAATAATCCAATTATAGTGCATTATTAATAAGAACCCATTTTGGTCACAATTAATTATAAGTACACTAACACTTTGAGTTGTGATTTCCAGAAGGTGTTGGAGAAGATTGAGATTTCCATTTGAGGGTAATTTCTTTTCCACTGTAATAAAACAATAGGACCAACAGACGTTTAATTGCAGCCGCAGGAACACATTGTTCCACAAGGCTAACAGAAATGGATGTTGAAAACGACTAATCTGTATTGTGGTCAAACGAAGCATAAACTCTAGGGGCTTGATTCACAAAGCGGTGCAAAGTGTTTGCACACCTGTGAAAAGCTCTTTATCACGCCTAAACTCAGTTTAGGCGTGATAAGAAGAAACTCGCGCGATCTCCCGCGCGCAAAGTTTTGCGCGAGTAGCGCACCGCGCTGCGCACGCAGTGTACCGTGCTTCGCGCGCAGCGTCCATTGAGCCCTATGGGACTTTGCGCGCGGTGCGCTACGCGCGCAAAACTTTGCGCGCGGGAGCTTCGCGCGAAGAGCAGCACAAATCGGTGATAACTCAGCTTTGCACGGCTTATCACGCCTAAAGTCTTTTAGGCGTGATAACTGAGTTATCACCGCTTTGTGAATCAGGGCCTAGGACTTCTTTTCAATAGGATGCTATTTACGGGCAGAGACTGACCATATAAAAAGTCAGACACTTCCAGAACTAACTGGAAAGATGGAACTTCTGTAGGATGCTTGGTGATCCATAGGCTAAACTAACTTTGTCTCGGTAGAAGACCAAATATTGGAAAGGATTTGCCATGTCCATTTTAAATGACATAATGTATGGTCAGAGCCGGGACAAGGTCCTCAAGCACCCGAGGCTGAGACATCAAAGTGCGCCCCTCCATCCCTCCCACCTCAGCCGTCACACACTGATTGCTATTATACTGAAAGGTGCTCCAGGGCCCCCAACACCTTAATCCCTAGCTATCTGGCTTGCAGTCACTGCCATGTATCGCCTTCTCTGCTTCAAACTCAATAGGGGAATGATAGCTGAGTGAGTTCGTTCCCTCCTGCACGGCGCCGAGGCTGGAGCCTCTCTTGCCTCGGCCCGGCCCAGAGTTGACCTAGCTGAGGAGATGATGTATTTAAGATAATGGTTTATGTACGTCTGGTACACAACTCTAATTTTGATTGGCCAATGGCCAATGATTGCCTAATTTTACCACTTCCGTGCAGGCTGAGAACTTACCTACACAATCTGTTCAGTAGTGGCTGAATCACACACCTGAAAACAAGCATGCAGCTAATCTAGTCAGACTTCAGTCAGAAACACCTGATCTGCATATCTGTTCAGGGTCTACGGCTAAAAGTATTAAAGAGTATCTGTAGAATAAAACGTGCCTTTAGGGGGTACTTAGCTCGGGAGGAGGAAGCCTTTGGATACTACTGAGGCTTCCCTCATCCTCCTTGGCACAACCAATGTTGGCTTGTTGGCGGAATGTGCTGGCACACTACAGGTTCCACCACTGGGCTCCCCATACAGTGTGCACATTGCATAGGCACACTACAGGTTCCACCACTGGGCTCCCCATACAGTGTGCACATTGCACAGGCACACTACAGGTTCCACCAGTGGGCTCCCCATACAGTGTGCACATTGCACAGGCACACTACAGGTTCCACCAGTGGGCTTCCCATACAGTGTGCACATTGCACAGGTACACTACAGGTTCCACCACTGGGCTCCCCATACAGTGTGCGCATTGCACAGGCACACTACAGGTACCACCACTGGGCTCCCCATACAGTGTGCACATTGCACAGGCACACTACAGGTTTCACCACTGGGCTCCCAATACAGTGTGCGCATTGCACAGGCACACTACAGGTACCACCACTGGGCTCCCCATACAGTGTGCACATTGCACAGGCACACTACAGGTTCCACCACTGGGCTCCCCATACAGTGTGCACATTGCACAGGCACACTACAGGTTCCACCACTGGGCTCCCCATACAGTGTGCACATTGCACAGGCACACTACAGGTACCACCACTGGGCTCCCCATACAGTGTGCGCATTGCACAGGCACACTACAGGTTCCACCACTGGGCTCCCCATACAGTGTGCGCATTGCACAGGCACACTACAGGTTTCACCACTGGGCTCCCCATACAGTGTGCGCATTGCACAGGCACACTACAGGTTCCACCACTGGGCTCCCCATACAGTTTGCACATTGCACAGGCACACTACAGGTTCCACCACTGGGCTCCCCATACAGTGTGCACATTGCACAGGCACACTACAGGTACCACCACTGGGCTCCCCATACAGTGTGCGCATTGCACAGGCACACTACAGGTTCCACCACTGGGCTCCCCATACAGTGTGCACATTGCACAGGCACAGTGGCTGCTTTCCACTCATGCTCCAGGGGAAATAGCCAAGCCATATTGGGTCCACTCTACTGTGCAGTAGAGCATACCCGATCGGGTTTGACTATTTCCACTGGAGCCTTGGGGGCAAGCAGCTACTGCACCTGTGTGAGACACACACTTCAATATTGTGGTGCCTGTTCCTTTGGTCGAGCCAGCGCTGGATTGGGACTGCTGGGAAGGACAGGGGGAGCCTAATTAGGATCCAGAGGCTTCCCCCTCCCGACTTAAAGAGACACTGAAGTCTCGTAAAAATCATGTTTTTATTTAATAAATGTGTTTATCAGCATAGCCCTACTTAAACCGCCGCTGAAATCTAACTAAATCCCCCCTAACTCCCCCCTCCCTTCCCCCTGCAAAATCCACAACTTTCTTGGTCGTGGATGTTGCTGCTGTTGGAGGCAGAGCTAGGAGCTGCAGCTCTGCCTCCATGAACGTCTATCAGCGGCGCATCTCCACCTCTCCCCCGCCCCTCTCAGTGAAGGAAGACTGAGAGGGGTGGGGAGAGGTCGCAATCCGGGCTGACAGACGCGCTGAGAGGCAGAGCTGCGGCTCATAACTCTGCCTCTCACGGAAGCGCTGCCCGGATTGCCCCCCAGGGAGTTAAGGGGGATTTAGTTAGATGACAGCGGCGGGAATGGGGCGGTTTAGGTAGGGCAGTCATGTTAAACACATTTGTTACATAAAAACATGATTTTTACGAGACTTCAGAGTCTCTTTAAAGAGAGACTCTGTAACAAAAATTGCATCCTGTTTTTTATCATCCTACAAGTTCCAAAAGCTATTCTAATGTGTTCTGGCTTACTGCAGCACGTTCTACTATCACCATCTCTGTAATAAATCAACTTATCTCTCTCTTGTCAGACTTGTCAGCCTGTGTCTGGAAGGCTGCCAAGTTCTTCAGTGTTGTGGTTCTGTGATCCATCTCCCCCTCCAGGCCCCTCTCTGCACACTGCCTGTGTATTATTTAGATTAGGACAGCTTCTCTCTTCTCTCTTATCTTTTACAAGCTGGATAAATCCTCCTCTGAGCTGGCTGGGCTTTCACATACTGAGGAATTACATACAGGCAGAGCTGTCTGCACTCTGCAGGAAGAAACAGCCTGACACTTCAGTAGAAGATAGCTTCAGGGGGAAAAAAACACACAAATGATCTCTTGAGATTCAAAAGGAAGGGTGTATACAGCCTGCTTGTGTATGAATGTATTTTCTATGTGTGGACATACTGTACATCAACCTACTTCCTGTTTTGGTGGCCATTTTGTTTGTTTATAAACAAACTTTTAAAAACTGTTTTTAACCACTTTTAATGCGGCGAGGAGCGGTGAAATTGTGACAGAGGGTAATAGGAGATGTCCCCTAACGCACTGGTATGTTTACTTTTGTGCGATTTTAACAATACAGATTCTCTTTAAAGAGAGTCTGAAGTGAATAAAATTATCTCCTTTTACTATTTAGAAAAAAAACACATATATCCAGGCACATCGCCTCTAGTTAGGACATTAAATAAATTTTCCTTTTACTATTTAGTCTTCATCAGCTGTATAAGCAAAGATGAATCGCCGCATCCGCATGCCTCCAGTCCAGTCAATCTCCGCGGATCTCCACCTCTCCCCGCCCCTCTCAGTGAAAGAAGACTAAAAGGGGCGGGGAGAGGGGGAGATCCGCGGAGACTGACTGGAGCAGAGGCAGAGCTACTGCATAAAGCTCTGATTCATCTTTGCTTATACTGCTGAAGAGGACTAGATAGTAAGAAGAGGTAATTTTATTCACTTCAGACTCTCTTTAAGAGCCCCCAGGGGCAGTTTTTTCCTTACAGGTTTTCTTATATTAGAGGCAGATGATCAGCAGAACATAAATATTTAAAAGGGTATAAATATGCCACCATATCCCTCTCGCTTAAGGTATGTCTTAAACTTACTATACAACATGGGCCCACTTCTCAAGTTAATTAAAGCAAACCTGTTACATATTCATCCATGTAGAATGAATCCTCTGGATCATCTGAAATCCTCGACCCGACTGCTGCTGGATGTGACCCTCTTCTAGTTTGCGGCTGCGCTCCCCTCTGTGAATGAGTGTACTGCACATGTAGGGAGTGCAGCTCTGAGAACATATACGGCACACCCTTATCGGAAAATGTTCAGGGGGGGTCCTGCATAGCAGCTGTGGGAACCCAGGTGGACAGGGCTGGATTTCTGGGAAGGCCACCAAGGCCCGGGCCTGGGGCGGCTACAGCCCAAGAGAACACCTAGACATGAAATAGGGGCTACTACATATGAAACAGAAGGCTGCAAATGGGGATCAACACATGAAAAGGGAAGCTGATGTCCAAGAGAGCTGTACATGAAAGATAGGGTCTGCAGAACAGGGATGGTACACATGGAAGAGGGGGCGGCACATGGAATGGGAGGGGCGCTGCTGCACATGGAATGGCAGGGGCGCTGCTGCACATGGAATGGGAGGGGCGCTGCTGCACATGGAATGGGAGGGGCGCTGCTGCACATGGAATGGAAGGGGCGCTGCTGCACATGGAATGGGAGGGGCACTGCTGCACATGGAATGGGAGGGGCGCTGCTGCACATGGAATGGGAGGGGCGCTGCTGCACATGGAATGGAAGGGGCGCTGCTGCACATGGAATGGGAGGGGCGCTGCTGCACATGGAATGGGAGGGGCGCTGTTGCACATGGAATGGGAGGGGCGCTGCTGCACATGGAATGGGAGGGGCGCTGCTGCACTTAGAAGAGTAGATATAATATACTTGGCCACAGGGGGTGACAAAAAGCATAAATACAGCCTCTCAGATGGGTCAGAAATCCTCTGGACCATCCTCTAAGTGGGCAGCACGGTGGCATAGTGGTTAACGCTCTCACCTTGCAACGCTGGGTCGCCGGTTCGAATAACAGCCAGATCTGTAAGGAGTTTGTATGTTTTCCCCGTGTCTGTGTGGGTTTCCTCCAGGCACTTCGGTTTCTTTCCACGTCTCAAAAACATATAGATGAGTTAATTGGCTTCCCCCTAAATTGGCCCTAGACTATGATACATAGACTACAGAATATTTACATAGACATACGACTATGGTAGGGATTAGATTTAGAGTTGGGCCGAACGGTTCGCCTGCGAACGGTTCCATGCGAACTTCCGTGGTTCGCGTTCCGCAGGCGAACCTTTGCGGAAGTTCGGTTCGCCCCATAATGTACCATGGAGGGTCAACTTTGACCCTCTACATCACAGTCAGCAGGCACAGTGTAGCCAATTAGGCTACACTAGCCCCTGGAGCCACTCCCCCTTACTAAAAGGCAGGCAGCGGCGACCATTACGGTCACTCGTGTGCCACTGCCTGCCTGCATTAGTGAGAGTAGGGCGAGCTGCTGCACACTCTCTCTCATAGGGAAAGATTAGTTAGGCTTAGTTCCTGGCTGCATACCTGTTCTGTGAACCCACCACTGCATACCTGTTCTGTGAACCCACCACTGCATACCTGTTCTGTGAACCCACCACTGCATACCTGTTCTGTGAACCCACCACTGCATACCTGTTCTGTGAACCCATCACTACATACCTGTTCTGTGAACCCACCACTGCATACCTGTTCTGTGAACCCACCACTGCATACCTGTACTGTGAACCCACCACTGCATACCTGTTCTGTGAACCCACCACTGCATACCTGTTCTGTGAACCCACCACTGCATACCTGTTCTGTGAACCCACCACTGCATACCTGTACTGTGAACCCACCACTGCATACCTGTACTGTGAACCCACCACTGCATACCTGTTCAGTGAACCCGCCACTGCATACCTGTTCTGTTCAGTGAACCCGCCACTGCATACCTGTTCTGTTCAGTGAACCCGCCACTGCATACCTGTTCTGTTCAGTGAACCCGCCACTGCATACCTGTTCTGTTCAGTGAACCCGCCACTGTATACCTGTTCTGTTCAGTGAACCCGCCACTGCATACCTGTTCTGTTCAGTGAACCCGCCACTGTATACCTGTTCTGTTCAGTGAACCCGCCACTGCATACCTGTTCTGTTCAGTGAACCCGCCACTGCATACCTGTTCTGTTCAGTGAACCCACCACTGTATACCTGTTCTGTTCAGTGAACCCGCCACTGCATACCTGTTCTGTTCAGTGAACCCGCCACTGTACACCTGTTCTGTTCAGTGAACCCGCCACTGCATACCTGTTCTGTTCAGTGAACCCACCACTGTATACCTGTTCTGTTCAGTGAACCCGCCGCTGCATACCTGTTCTGTTCAGTGAACCCGCCACTGTATACCTGTTCTGTTCAGTGAACCCGCCACTGCATACCTGTTCTGTTCAGTGAACCCGCCACTGTATACCTGTTCTGTTCAGTGAACCCGCCACTGCATACCTGTTCTGTTCAGTGAACCCGCCACTGCATACCTGTTCTGTTCAGTGAACCCGCCACTGCATACCTGTTCTGTTCAGTGAACCCGCCACTGCATACCTGTTCTGTTCAGTGAACAGTTTGGTGTGTCAGTGTGAAGCAGTACCTTAATTACACTACCTGATTGATGTATACACATGCAAGATGTTTTAAAGCACTTTAGGCCTGTCATTTAGCATTCAATATGATTTCTGCCCTTAAAACGCTGCTTTGCGTCAAGTCCAGATTTTTCCTGGGGACTTTTGGCGTGTATCCCACTCCGCCATGCCCCCTCCAGGTGTTAGACCCCTTGAAACATCTTTTCCATCACTTTTGTGGCCAGCATAATTTTTTTTTTTTACAAAGTTCGCATCCCCATTGAAGTCTATTGCGGTTCGCGAACTTTAACGCGAACCGAACCTTCCGCGGAAGTTGGAGGTTCGGCCCAACTCTAATTAGATTGTGAGCCCCTCTGAGGGACAGTTAAAGTGGATCCAAGATGAACTTTTACTCATTGCATAATTGTGTTAACTTTACTATTGTTTATAGGGCATTCCTCAAGCCAAATACTTTTTTGTTTTTGTTTTAATGCTCTAATTCCCTATAAACTAAATAAGCCACTCCCACAGGTTTTCAGAGAGCCTTGGCAGTAGCAAGGGCTCATGGGAGCACAGTCTGGGCAGGAGGAGGGGAAGGTATTACTAGCCAGAGATTTCAGAGGCAGAGGGGAGGAGGGAGGAGGAGGGGGGATTAGGTTTTTTTGCTCAAGATGCAGATAAGCCTGCCTGTGTGTAATGTTTACAAACAACATGGCTGCTGTCATTGTATCACAGGAAGAAATATTCTTATTCTATTAAAGCTGTTTGCAGCTAGATTTGCTGTGTAAACTATCTAAACTTTAGATAAGATATATAGACAAGTTACTTGTTATAGTTTGTTTTTCATCTCGGATCCGCTTTAAGTACAAGACAATATACTTTGTACAGTGCTGCAGAAGATGATGGCGCTATATAAATACTCAATAATAATAATAAGTATCTTTATTGTTTTTTTCAAGTCACAGGTTCCTTTTAAGCTTCTCACTTGATTTAATTTAAACACATACATTCCTTTTGCATATTTTTTTGCACTGATTATTAATTTATCATGATGACTAACCATGTAGCACTTTTTTTGTTAGCATCATTGCCTAATTAATTATATCATTAATGCTTTTGGTGTTTATTGTATTGTGCATTAAATGGAATGTGTCATATATACTCTGGGCCGGTGTTATATATTAGAGATTTATGTGTAATATTTTGAAATCTAAATATTTACCTATATTTAAATTGATAAAGGAAAGACATCTTTTTTTATCATTTGAAGATATTTCTTGAATTATCAGTTAACTAAATATACTTGAATATAAGCCAACTTTTGGGGACCAAAAAGTGCCCCAAAAGTACCCCACTTGTTTGGTCCCAAAAATGTGGCTTAAATTTGAGTCAGGTGTCAGGACCCTATATACAATGCATGCATTGGAAGCATGTCTGTATCTCTAGTTACCTCTCCTCATTCCTGGCAGCCATCTTTCAGCTCTGTTATTATTATTATTATTATTATTTTAGTATTTATATAGCGCCGACATCTTCCGCAGCGCTGTACAGAGTATATTATCTTGTCACTTAACTGTCCCTCAGAGGCGCTCACAATCTAGTCCCAACCATAGCCCTATGTCTATGTATGTATTGTATAGTGTATGTATCGTAGTCTAGGGCCAATTTGGGGGGAAGCCAATTAACTTATCTGTATGTTTTTGGGATGTGGGAGGAAACCAGAGTACCCGGAGAAACCCCATGCAGACACAGGGAGAACATACAAACTCCTTGCAGATGTTGACCTGATTGGGATTTGAACCAGGGACCCAGCACTGCAAGGCAAGAGCGCTAACCACTACGCCACCATGCTGCCCACCACCACGCCACCATGCTGCCCAATGCTAGGTGCTGCCCACCACTACGCCACCCACTTCCACTGCTAGAGGTCCAGGATTCATGGTCTTCTTATTCCAGTCGGCCATTTCCCCCTCCTAGAAGCTCTGTACTGGCCGCTAGAGGTCCAAGGCTTTACGTCTCATTCCAGACAGCCATATTCTCATCTCCCTTGCAGCTCCGCACTTCCCACCAGGTGCTTGAGGTCAGTACAGAACTGCAAGGAAGATGGGAAGATGGCTGATCGGAAAGAGAAGATATTGAAGCTTGGTCCTCTAAGAGCAAGAATACAGCTGCAAGGATGGGACTAACTAACTAAATAATTACAACAACAACAATAATAATAAGTTTAGATACTAGAAGGGCTTTGTTTAGTGATGGCTTATCAATGGGAACAGCACCCCAAAAAAAAAAAAAAACACAAATGGATCATCCCAAAGCTCTTATTAGAATACCAGTAACAGAACATTATACATATTCTTTTTATCAGCATCAACCGACCCCAAATTAACAAATGACTTCAATATATGTCCTTATTTTTACAACTGTAGGAAATTGCAGCGCTTCCAAATGCACCTAACCTCTGACTAACAATTAAAAACATAGTGTAAACCTGGGGCAGCTAGCCATAAAATGGTCTACACGTTTTCTAGAGAACAGCCAAAAGTTGGCAGCATTCCTAATCAGGATGCAACTGAAATGAAACCAACAGAGATGTGCAGCAACCCCCCCCCCCCCCCCCTTCCATGGAGACTTAAATAAAGAGAACCCGAGGTGGGGTTCTAAGAATGATATCTGCACACAGAGGCTGGGTCTGCCTATATTGCCCAGCCTCTGTTGCTATCTCAATCCCCCCTAAGTTCCCCCTGCGCTCTGCTGTCCCCCATAAATCAGAGCCGCGCTGGCAACACGCAGCAGACTGTGTTTACCTATGTAGTGTCACTCTCGCCGCTCCCCCCGCCTCCTGCATAGCTCCGGTCGCCGCCTGCGTCCCTTCTCTCCAATCAGCGGGGAGTAAACATAGGTAAACACAGCCCGCTGCGAAAGGCTGCGTATCGACTGCAGGGCTGTGATTTATGGGGGACAGCAGAGCGCAGGGGGAACTTAGAGGGGATTGAGATAGCAACAGAGTCTGGGCAGTACAGGCAGACCCAGCCTCTGTGTGCAGATATCATTCTTATGACCCCATCTCGGGTTCTCTTTAAATAAATGCTGTTCTCTAGAATATACAGGTATTGTCCTTACCCCATTACCTTCTATATGGTGTCAGCATGGTCAAAATATTTTACATGTGGAACCAGTAGGGTAACTACAATTCATGGGACTTCCTGCGAAACTTAGATGACGCCTCTGCAAAATTCACACCTTTTCCCTTGCCTCCCCTTGGAGGCCTTGAGGCCGATCAAAAAACAAGTGTGTCCATCATGATCTTCACACCCATAATAAGCATGGCCACAAAAACGCCCGATCTAAAGTATAGTCCCCTGTATTCAGGGGCGTAACAATAGACCCTGCAAGGGATGCAGCTGCAGGGGGGCTCAGAAGCCGCAGGGGGCCCCATCCTGAGAGACTGACAATTAAGGGCAAGGAGAGAAAAAAACTTTCTGCTCTCTGCGCAATTGTTCTAATGACTGCAACTGCTCAGCTATTGATAAGGAATCATAAAAAGTCTTGCAGAGAAAGATTTATAGACAGTCCCTATTAAGTGTTCAGCAGGGTCTTGTATACAGCGCTGTTCTTTCTACCCCCAGCCTTTCTACCCTTCCCCATATACTGTAGTGATGCTGGAAGAGTTTGGGCACAGAGAGAAGAAGCTTCCTACTCTCTGCACAATTGTTCTAATGACTGTGTCTGCTCAGGCACGGATAATGAATCATACAAAGATTTGTAGGCAGTCCCTATTCAGTGCGCAGCAGGGTCTTGTGTACAGTGCCCAGCCCCCAACCTCTCTACCCCTCCCCAAGTGCTGTGTACTGTAGTGATGGAGCCCCATCCAAGGTTTTGCAGGGGGGCCCAGTGGTTTCTAGTTACGCCCCTGCCTGTATTGGAGGAGGGGAAGGTTAGTATTTTGGGCCCCCTGCAATCACAGATGCTGCTCCCCTTTAGTTAACCCCCTGCGTGGAATACAATGCTGACAATATATTCAACCTTCTGGAAGGGAATGTATTTTTTTTAAATGATGCAAAGTGATAACATGCGTGATTCTAGAATCCAACCCTGATGAGACTGCTCCATCTATCTATTTATACACAAGAGCCTCTATATTGCGGAAGGTAAGTCAAGCTTAGGGAGAAGCATTTACTGACGTAAATTGGCAAAACGGGGGCGACTGCAATATTGCTATTCCACATTGCGTTTTTTTTTCTTCTTCATTTGTTTAGCTCTGTCTTCCAGCGCCATAATAATGATCTATTTCTGCATTTTAGGCCTTGTCTGGGTTTCCTGTTGTAATGTGATAAATAATTCACTCTTCCTATAATCACAAAGGGAGTGTTTACACTGTAAAACATTGGACAAAACCGTTTGGCTGTTAAATCCGGTCTTCCTCGCTGCCTGTAATATATTGCTGCAGACAATGGAACAGGCACTAAATCAAAGCGGGAGGCCTGCAACCCGAAGCAAATAAATTACCGCAGCCCCACACTGGACACTTGTTTCAGCACTCAGGCTAGATATAAACTCATATAAACGAGGGGCTTAGATAAGGGGTGCGGGATTTACAAGGCCTGGCCTTCCATGAGGTCACTCTAGCTTACAGCATGAGGTCACTCTAGCTTACAGCAGGATTGTTCTTTCTGGCACAGGGTAGCGGCAGAACAGCTGACAGAGGCCGTAATGTCTGCCGAGATGTGCTAGAGATATATCTGCGCACCGTGAGACCCCGGAACAGGACTTCTAAAAGCAGAAATTCATCATCCATTTAGATTCTGCTTCAGAAACGTAATTCATCATGGGAAAGTCACCTTCACTGGATTGCATCAACGGGGAAAGGGCGCTGTTGTTATACAAGCGGTATGCAATGCGGGATGGTTTGGCACAACAGATTGGATGGGGGTGATCTTTATTACATGATAAGTGGAGGAGTGCATAAATAGGTGTCTATCAGGGATGAGCGACGGATTAAAAACAGATGAAATCCGAATGGGTTTCATTCGGATTTCATCCTCCTATTTACTGCAGTAGGAGAACAGAGGCGCCAGCAGGATAAAAGCGGATAAAAACTTTAAAAATTTGCTGGGAGGAAGCGGTGGACTTACCTCCATAAAGCAGACACGAAAGACTGTCTGAATAGCAGCAATCACATTTATTAAATAGTACCTCAAAAAAGTGCAACGCGTTTCGCAGGCCCAGCCCGCTTCATCAGGCAATAAACGTGGAGACAAAACAGAATTTCGGCAATAGCAGGTGTAGCGCCTCCACTGAGTCCACCGTGTCCACCCCTGGTGGAGGGGTGATCTACCCCCTTTCGCATCTACAGAGAGCGACTTCTTATCCCTGAGTGAGGACAGGTCTAATCTCCTCACCTGCCTATACAGTGGTTGCCTTTGTGGTAACCCACGGTTGTGAGTATAATTTTCTCACGATAACCTTTACTTCATTTATGCTTACCATACTACACTATATTGGGCTCTCAGTTTCTCTACATTTTATCCTATTTACTGCAGCTGAGCATGGCCGGATTTCAGGCTAGGCCACAAAGGCCATGGCCTAGGGCACCAGGAAAGTAAGCGGCGGGCTGTGGGTAGGTAGCAGGGTGGCAGTAGCAGTTAGCCTGCGAACATTCATCCCGCTACACAGAGTTTGCACGTAGCAGTGGGTGCCTACCAACAGCCGGATCTTGCACTCAGGAAATGGAGGGACAGCAAACAGGCACTACAGTGATCTCTGAGCTGCCTGTCACTCACCAAATGTGTCATTTGCCAAGAAGCTAACAATCTAATTCCTCCCAACAAGTCTCCAACTGTCCTCAGAGGAAACTACAATCTAATAACTGCCATGTTGTAGGGGGGAAATTTAGGATGATGTTGGTCCGGGGGCAGCTGGTGATAGTAGGCCTTGGGCGGTAAAAAGTACAAATCCGGCCCTGCAGCTGAGTGGTTGTGTAAGGGGGGGTTAAACTTACCCAGCATGCGTCTTCTTTAATCCGTCCCACGCACTTCCCACGCTGCGTCACGTGACTACAAACACTTTCTCCTTCCGGGTTGAGGGAGGAAGTGTGTAGTCAGGTGACGCGGCTTTGGAACACAGCATGGGAGGTGCCGTGGGACGGATGAAAGAAGACACATGCTGGGTAAGTTTAACCCCCCCCACGCCCACCCCCACAGCTGCAGTAATTAGGAGGATGAAATCCGAATGAAACCCATTTGGATTTCATCCGTTTTTACTCCATCGCTCATCCCTGACACCGATAAATGAATTTAGTGGTAGGTGAGGCAGGGATTATCGCGGACTGCACAGAAGTGCGTCCCACTTACCGCAACGGATCCAAGGGTTCCATTGCAGACTGATAAGTGTGAAAGACTCCAGTATATAAAATAGTAGCCGCTCACTGTCAGTTTCATGATGAAATGTCTGTCCTCAGCTCAATTGGGAACACAGCCCCAGGGCCCTTTCACACTGTGGTGGTGCGCACTAAGGTTGCCGCATTGTTATCGCAGCCTACTGAAAATCTATGCGGACGTTCATACTTACCAAATTATGGTACGCTGCGCTGGAAGTGCACGATTTAATGCTGATCTGTGTCGGCCCAGAAGTCATGTTAGTCCATAGCGACGCATGTTTCTTTAAACATGTTGACATTGCAACGTCGCGGCGCGCATGTGTGGAAGCGTATTTTTACAAGATGGTTCTGTGCACTTCCACATACCCAAAACAGGAAGTGACTGAAAGCGCCCGTCTCTTCCTGTTTGGACGGATGACAAACAGGGAACACCGTGCACTAACATAGTGTTCCCTGAAGACCTGTTTTTGGTGATGCGGTGCGGCGGGTGCACTGCAACTCTAACCCCAATTTGTAGCGTGAAACCAGCCTCAAACTAAAATATATGTATGTACCTCCCACTACCTAGATGCCTGCCCCCCAAGTGAAATAAGTATAGGGGTACTAAGGTACCCTAGACCCTTTTCCACAAAGAGTTAAAATAATAAACACATAACAACAAGAACATTAGGTTATATTTATTATTCTTAATTAACCATAAATACTTAAATTAATGATGCCAATTATTATGCCAATATACCTGGTAATGGTCCCACATCAATATCCTCAGAAATTGTCCCATGCCAATGTCCTCAATGAAGTTGATTGAAGATCCTCAATGAACAACGAAAGACTTTGCTAGACTAAAGTTAGCAAGCCCTGGCAAAGCCTCTTTAAAAGAGCCACTGGGTCTACCTATTGGTCCTTTAACAGACCAATTGGACTCTTCCCTGGTGGGGGAAGGTAAATGTGCCCTCATAGCCCCCTTGGCCCTCCTCCTGCAGTTGCAAGGGGTCACCGGGGTTATTTTTACACTTCTGAACAGTAGTCTTCAGTTTCTTTTTGTAATGTATTCTACTGTTCCACATCTTTCAGAACTTACAGCTGGCATCTCCACCTCTGGATGGCATTAACACCTTCATTATTGTCCTATCACCGGTAATAGACTGCCACCTTCTCGTGTTATGGAACAACATTACTCAAGAAAGCCCTGGGCAGCAGCACGGCCGCAAAACAGACAGATTATTTTTCTGATAGGTGACACCGAGACAATGCCGGTTTGAATATTCCCATCTGAAGCTGAAGGTGCAACAAAGGCCATAAAAGATCTATTCTTCACATTCAGTACAGTGCAGCCAGCACAGATCAATACTTTCAAGTTTTCATTACAGCATCAAATATATAGAACAAGCCTTCCCTGAATGTAAAACACAGTAACAGAGAATGTTCGAGAATAATGGCTTCATCCATTCTCTTCATTGAGCATATTTATGTGTTTTCTCTTAGGAGAAACATGCCTTCATCCAAAAATGTTAACATTCCTTTTGGGCTTTGTCCACAGATTCCTTCCCTGTCTATTCAGAGGAACATTTGGTGCCTGCAGAAAATACTTAAATATGTCTAACTATCGTTACAACTGATAATAAGCTAAATATTTTCCCGAATTTGCTACTTAGCCTTACCACAAGGCAGAAGCCCGGGTCAGAGGATAGTTTCTCGGGTGAAAGTACACCTGAACTGGGATTTTCTCAACATACTTTTAATTCTCTTTTATCTGTGGTGCTCTGATCAGCTATAATGTTCATCTGAGGAGAACATTGATTATGGGCAGGTAGGAAGTGGCAGTTCCCCCTCCTCTCTGGCCGTGCTGAGGAACACCCCCTTAACTCCACACCATAAGCTGTACTGTACGCAGTGCGCAGGAAAACTGCGACGTGTGCGGGCTTGTGAACATTGAGCTCGAAATGATAGTAAACGGGGACACTGGAGCTGTGACATACAGTGGGTTGCAAAAGTATTTGGCCCCCTTAAAGTTTTCCACATTTTGTCACATTACTGCCACAAACATGAATCAATTTGATTGGAATTCCACGTGAATGACCAATACAAAGTGCTGTACACGTGAGAAGTGGAACGAGAATCATACATGATTCCAAACATTTTTTACAAGTAAATAACTGCAAAGTGGGGTGTGCATAATTATTCAGCCCCCTTTGGTTTGAGTGCAGTCAGTTGTCAGTAGACATTGCCTGATGAGTGCTAACAACTAAATAGAGTGCACCTGTGTGTAATCTAATGTCAGTACAAATACTGCTGCTCTGTGAAGGCCTTAGAGGTTGTCTAAGAGAATATTGGGAGCAACAACACCATGAAGTCCAAAGAACACACCAGACAGGTCAGGGATAAAGTTATTGAGAAATTTAAAGCAGACTTGGGCTACAAAGAGATTTCCAAAGCCTTGAACATCCCACGGAGCACTGTTCAAGTGATCATTCAGAAATGAAAGGAGTATGGCACAACTGTAAACCTACCAAGACAAGGCCATCCACCTAAACTCACAGGCCGAACAAGGAGAGCAGAAATGCTGTCAAGAGGCCCATGGTGACTCTAGACAAATTTCCCCACCTGAACTGTAGATCTCTGCAGCTCGTCCAAAGGACAACTATTAGTCGTGTACTGCACAAAGTTGGCCTTTATGGAAGAGTGGCAAGAAGAAAGCCATTGTTAATAGAAAAGCATAAGAAGTCCCATTTGCAGTTTGCCACAAGCTATGTGGGGTACACATCAAACATGTGGAAAAAGGTGCTCTGGTCAGATGAGACCAAAATGGAACTTTTTGGCCAAAATGCAAAACGCTATGTGTGGCGGAAACCTAACACTGCACATCACTCTGAACACGCCATCCTGACTGTCATATATGGTGGTGGCAGCATCATGCTCGGGGGGTGCATCTCTTCAGCAGGGACAGGGAACCTGGTCAGAGTTGATGGGAAGATTGATGGAGCCAAATACAGGGCAATCTTGGAAGAAAACCTCTTGGAGACTGCAAAAGACTTGAGACTGGGGCGGAGGTTCACCTTCCAGAAGGACAACAACCCTAAATATAAAGCCAGGGCAACAATGGAATGGTTTAAAACAAAACCTATCCATGTGTTAGAATGGCCCAGTCAAAGCCCAGATCTAAATCCAATCAAGAATCTGTGGCAAGATCTGAAAACTGCTGTTCACAAACGCTGTCCATCTAATCTGATTGAGCTGGAGCTGTTTTGCAAAGAAGAATGGGCAAGGATTTCAGTCTCTAGATGTGCAACGCTGGTAGAGACATACCCTAAAAGACTGGCAGCTGTAATTGCAGCAAAAGGTGGTTCTACAAAGTGTTGACTCAGGGGGCTGAATAATTATGCACACCCCACTTTGCAGTTATTTATTTGTAAAAAATGTTTGGAATGATGTATGATTTTTGTTCCACTTCTCATGTGCACCACTTTGTATTGGTCTTTCACGTGGAATTCCAATACAATTGATTCATGTTTGTGGCAGTAATGTGACAAAATGTGGAAAACTTCAAGGGGGCCGAATACTTTTGCAACCCACTGTATGGCCTAGTTCACACCAAAAACCACTAGCAGATCCGCAAAATGCTAGCAGATTTTGAAACGCTTTTTCTTCTTTTTCTGTAGCGTTTCAGCTAGCATTTTGCGGTTTTGTGAAGCGTTTTGGTATAGTAGATTTCATGTATTGTTACAGTAAAGCTGTTACTGAACAGCTACTGTAACAAAAAACACCTGGCAAACCGCTCTGAAGTGCCGTTTTTCAGAGCGGTTTGCGTTTTTCCTATACTTAACATTGAGGCAGTAACGCATCCGCAATCCAAAATCTGCAGCAGCCCGGGAGTATGCGTTTCTGCAAAACGCCTCCCGCTCTGGTGTGCACCAGCCCATTGAAATATATTACCCTAGCGGATCCACACCCGCAAGCGGATCGCAAACCGCAGCAGAACCGCTCTGATATGCACTTGGCCTCAGTCCTGTTGATCATCTGCCTCTAATACTTTAAAGAAAACCTTTAAGGAAAAAACTGCCCCTGGGGACTCTTAAAGAGAGTCTGAAGTGAGTAAAATTACCTCTTTTTACTATCTAGTCCTCTTTGCAAGCCACTGTACATCACAGCACCACAGCTGAAAGAGAATTAAAAGTATGTTGAGAAATACACAGTTCAAGGGTAGTTGAAAGCTCATTGGCTGGCTAGGAGAATTATACCATAGCTCACAACTGTTCCTCTTTTGGAGGGACAGTCTCTCTTTGGGAACCCAATGCCTCTGTCCCTCTTTCTACCTAAATTGTCCCTCTTTCAGGACTGATGTACAGGTCTATGTAAATATATGAACTTTATGCACTGAAAAATGTGTTTAATTGACTCCAAACTGTATTCCCATCATTGAAAATTGATATATTTCTTATTTTCAAATGTTGATATAAAGGATAATGGACCAGGATAGGAAGGGCCAGTGTGGTTTGAATTATAAAACAACATATTTTTCTTATAAAATCTTTATGGTATGCGTGACTAGGGTTGAGGTTGGGGGTGGTTAGAGGTGTGGCAGGGGTGTGGCTTATGTGTCCCTCTTTCTGATCTGAAAAAAGTTGGGAGGTATGTTATACCATTCTTGACTACACTACCGGTAAAATTAATTGAGTGTTTCATAAAAAATGAATATAAGTAATGAGTTAAAGGGGAACTGAAGAGAGAGGTATATGGAGGCTGCCATGTTTATTTCCCTTTAAGCAATGCCAGTTGCCTGGCAGCCCTGCTGATCCTCTGCCTCTAATACTATTAGCCATAGCCCCTGAACAAGCATGCAGCAGATCAGGTGTTTCAGACTTTAAAGTCAGATCTGATAAGACTAGCTGCATGCTTGTTTCTGGTGTTATTCAGATACTACTGCAGAGAAATAGACCAGCAGGGCTGCCAGGCAACTGGTATTGATTAAAAGGAAATAAATATGGCAGCCTCCTCATACCTCGTACTTCACTTCCCCTTTAATTCATGTCATGAACCAATTCTACCATTACTAGTGCAGGGAGAGCTCTGCCCGGTAATCCATTAGTGTCACGTATGTTACTGTGGTAAACGTGTGTTGCTATGGTAACACACATTACCCCATACATGTGTTAACCTAGTGGCAGTAATAGGTTAATGGCTAGTGCTCCCCCTACGCTACTCAGGGAAAAATTGCCGTGCGCTCTCTGTCTTGTGTTTCAGGTCAAATTAGAGATAATGTTCATGTTTTGAGATTCAACCCCTATTTGGGGTGTTCTGAGTTGGTGAGTTGGTGAGTTGGTAACATGGGCCAAATGCAATAAACTGTGTAAAGTTGCCATGTGCAGGGAGTGCGCGGCAATTTCACCGTTACCACTGCCTATGGAGCACCACTCATCAACCTGTTAGTGCCACAAACATTACAGCGGTAACGTACATGTTGCTATGACGTGCGTTACTCCCCTTACACCGCACGTTACCATAGCATTATAACGCGTGTTGCCAGTTACCAATGCCCTATGGGGCGGGGCAACTTAGGCTACCTATACTGGGGCTGACTATCTATACTGAGAGTGGCTACCTATTTGAGGGGAAAGGGCACCTTTGGCTACCTATTATAACAGGAGAAGGGACCTCTGACTAGGGGGAGAGGGCCCCAAATTAACTGCCACTTAGAGCCACAAAAACCTTAGTAGCATCTCTGCAGAGCCTTACAGAACAAGCCCTGTCTTTTACATTGGAAGTACTCTATTACCACTTAAGGACCGTGATGTTAAACCCCCCTAGTGACCAGGCCATTTTTGACAAAATAGGCCACTGCAGCTTTAAGGGCTCGCTGCAGGGCCGTACAACTCACCACACAAGTGATTCCCCCTCTCTTTTTTGCCCACCAACAAAGCTTTCTGTTGGTGGGGTCTAAATTTCTCCCAAGATTTTTTTTTAAATATTTATTTTATTAAAGAACAATAGAATTCTTCTTTTTTTAATTATTTAATTATCCCTCCCTCCCCCCGCCAGCCGATCAGTGCAATCGGCTGTCATTGGCTTCAGCCTATGACAGCGGATTGCTTCCTTGCCGCCCAGGGGGACAGCCGTGTCACACGGCTTTCCCCAGTACAGCGCTACCGTAGATCGCAGTGCTGTACAGACTAAATAGACGTCGGTATCGCCATTTAACAGTCTCCTAGCGGGAGACTGATGGTGGAGTGGAGCTCCGTCATTCCGGCGGGATGAGTGCGCACGCGATCCCCTGAAAACTCCGCCTCCAGCCATCCATGCCAAGTGGTGGTGTGCAGTGGTCCTGGGGCTGCCGCGATGCTCACGCCAATTGGCCTGGAGCAGTCGCTAAGAGGTTAATATGCATGTGTCTAGACTATGTGCAAGCTAATCCTGTTTTTTTATGACAATGAGAGGCGGTCATTATTTTGCAGGTCTGCTGTGTGTGTGTGTTTTCCCGCTGCATTTTCAGGTACTCACTATTTCCATAACATCCTCCTATGGCTGAATATAGCTCAGGTGAAACTGTCTAGTAGCAGACAATTGCTAATGAATTCAGAAGAGGATGGTGGCATCATTTATGTTCTCCAGTGATCTCTAGCCAGGCAAAGCCATGCTAAATCAAGCTCAGAGTGTTTCGGCTTATTTGCATTCACAACCAATATATGGATTGCAGTAATTAATTTTTTAAGCATGGGGTTGCTGGCGTGCTGAAGAGGCAGCCTGCTTATCGAGTACATCGGCTTATGTTAAAAAGATTTAGCAAACTAACAGCTTTACTTTCATTGCTGTTCTACATCAGTTGGTTGCTATGGATATAAGCACAACAGTACACAACATGGAAAAAGTCAGATTCTAATAAGAATGAGGATGATCCTTGAATATATTATTATTATTAAGCACGGACATATTCCGAAGCACTGGAGACCCTGCCAAAGGCTTACAATCTAAAGGGTGACACATAAGGTAGGGCTGTAGAAAAGGTGCTCGGCTGAGAGAGTTAAAGGAGAACTGTAGTGAGAGGTATATGGAGGCTGCCATATTTATTTCCTTTTAAGCAATACCAGTTGCCTGGCAGCTCTGCTGATCTATTTGGCTGAAGTAGCGGCTGAATCACACCAGAAACAAGCATGCAGCTAATCTTGTCATCTGTCAAAATTGTCAGAAAAAACTGATCTGCAGCATGCTTCTTCAGGGTCTATGGCTGAAAGTATTAGAGGCAGAGGATCAGCAGGATAGCCAGGTAACTGGTATTGCTTAAATGGAAATAAATATGGTAGCCTTCATTACGGTGACCATACGTCCCGCTTTACCCGGGACGCGTCCCGCCTTCGGGGGGCGCTGTCCCAGGCTGCATGAGGTCCCGGGAAACGTCCCGCTTTTAGCAGCGGGACGTCCCGGCCTCGGGACTCTGGCCACCGTACAATGAACTAGCCGCAGCGTCTACTAGACGCTGCGCTAGTTCATTCCCCGCAGCCCCGCTCCAGCCTGCAATGTTCTCCTCCAGCAGGTACAGGCAGAGCAGGGCTACGGGAAGATGGCGTCCGAAGGCGGAGCCCTGTATTGGAGACTATTTGTCTCCAGTACGGGGCTCCGCCTCCGGACGCCATCTTGCCGTAGCCCTGCTCTGCCTGTGAGAGGCTGAGCGGGAGATTGAAGATCGTCCAGGCCAGGGGGAGCTGCACCTGAGGCACCAGAGGCCGGCTGCGTGAGGGGACGTCTTCTGCCAGGTGAGTAAATGCCTTTTCTTGCAGGTGAAGTGTTTGGCCGCATTGCGTGTATTTTGTACTGACATGTTTGCCCGCAGTGCGTTTATCTTGTACTGACATGTTTGGCCGCATTGCGTGTATTTTGTACTGACATGTTTGCCCGCAGTGCGTTTATCTTGTACTGACATGTTTGCCCGCAGTGCGTTTATCTTGTACTGACATGTTTGCCCGCAGTGCGTTTATCTTGTACTGACATGTTTGGCCGCATTGCGTGTATTTTGTACTGACATGTTTGCCCGCAGTGCGTTTATCTTGTACTGACATGTTTGGCCGCATTGCGTGTATTTTGTACTGACATGTTTGCCCGCAGTGCGTTTATCTTGTACTGACATGTTTGGCCGCATTGCGTGTATTTTGTACTGACATGTTTGCCCGCAGTGCGTTTATCTTGTACTGACATGTTTGCCCGCAGTGCGTTTATCTTGTACTGACATGTTTGGCCGCATTGCGTGTATTTTGTACTGACATGTTTGCCCGCAGTGCGTTTATCTTGTACTGACATGTTTGGCCGCATTGCGTGTATTTTGTACTGACATGTTTGCCCGCAGTGCGTTTATCTTGTACTGACATGTTTGCCCGCAGTGCGTTTATCTTGTACTGACATGTTTGGCCGCATTGCGTGTATTTTGTACTGACATGTTTGCCCGCAGTGCGTTTATCTTGTACTGACATGTTTGCCCGCAGTGCGTTTATCTTGTACTGACATGTTTTCCCGCAGTGCGTTTATCTTGTACTGACATGTTTGCCCGCAGTGCGTTTATCTTGTACTGACATGTTTGCCCGCAGTGCGTTTATCTTGTACTGACATGTTTGCCCGCAGTGCGTTTATCTTGTACTGACATGTTTGCCCGCAGTGCGTTTATCTTGTACTGACATGTTTGCCCGCAGTGCGTTTATCTTGTACTGACATGTTTGTCCGCAGTGCGTTTATCTTGTACTGACATGTTTGCCCGCAGTGCGTTTATTTTGTACTGACATGTTTGCCCGCAGTGCGTTTATCTTGTACTGACATGTTTGCCCGCAGTGCGTTTATTTTGTACTGACATGTTTGCCCGCAGTGCGTTCATTTTGTACTGACATGTTTGCCCCCATTGCGTTTATTTTGTACTGACATGTTTGCCCCCATTGCGTTTATTTTATGCTGACATGTTGCCTGCAATGCGATTATTTTGTGCTGAAATGTTGCCCATTGCGTTTATTTTGTGGTGTCTGGGGTAACTGTTGCTGCATTTATTATTTAATGGTCATAGTTGGCTGTGTTTGCTGCTTTGGGGTTATGGCATACTATTAAATAGCATCACACAGTTTCTGCACACCTATTATGAGAATCCACGTTTGACCACATCACGGCGTAAACACTGCTTTCTTATGCCTCGCTGTTGCATCATTCTGTTAGCTCCGCCCATAGAATGTCATGACCACGCCCATTTTTCGCACGCGCTGCAGACACCAAATTTTCCCCTGTTTTTCGGCGTGGCGCAGCCCCCCCCCCCCCCCCCAATTCACCCCGTCCCAGGTTGAGCCTACAAAAATCTGGTCACTCTACCTCCATACGCCTCTTTCTACAGTTCTCCTTTAAAGTGTGCAAATGAGGGTATTTGTGTACCCCCACAACACAAAAGTGACCATCCAGTCATGCATCTAGGTTATAGTACAGCCTCCAACAAATATGCATTGCTGGCTTCAGAGATCCTTGTACTGCTCCTCTAACTTCTCCCTTGATCCCTTTCACTCCATTCCATGACACATGTAAAACATTGTGGGAGGCACATTGTAAGTGTTTATAGTTTATTTGTATTATTAGACTGTCCAAGAAAACAGAGAGGTCAATTAATGAGGAACCGTAACCAAGGATTGAAGTTCATCACAATCAGTAGCTGATACCTCCTTTTCCTATGCAAAATCTTTACTACCTTTTCTTGAGTAGATCAGCAGGGGGGGTCTATATGGCTGATATTGTGGTGAAACCCCTCCCACAGTATGATGTCAGGACTTAGGGCTTGACAATTTCCTGTCTGTGAGCCTGGTGCATTGTGGGAAATAACAGCTGTTTCCAACTGCCAAGCAAACAGTAACTCCCTCTATGCATATGTATATCTATAAAAAAAATAACCTTTTAGCCTAACACATTGTTAGGAGGTGTGGTTGAGAAGGAATTTGACAGGCTAAACTCTCTAAATACATACAGGGTGCATGTCTCTCTGTTTCCCTTCTGTCATCTGCAAGAGTTAGGGGCCACTTCAATCATTGCTACCCTTGTTGTAGATATTGATTCACCCCCCCCCCCCCCCTTTCCCCGATTTAATTTGCTCAGCACCAGGAATAAGAACAGGAATTAAAGATTTGTAGACAATGAAACACTTCCCCACTCTGTCAAAAAGAACACCAAAAAAGTCGTCTGACATTGCAATTCAAATTCACATTTAATACTTTCAAGAGAGCAAAAAGGCACTGGCACTAAATGCAGCAGGGATGGATATAACCGCACTGGGCTTACCTGCAGCGTGCTTCCAATAGTAGTCCACAAATTCAATCGCAAAGAGATGAAGCAAGATGGGCACAGCTGCTAAAACACCCTTTATTTGTGGCTGGGTAGACACATATAGATTACAGCAGCAGGGCCGGATTTGTACTTTCCAGTGCCCTAGGCCTGCTGTCACCAAGTGCCCCCCCCCCCCCCCCCAAAAAAAATATATTTTGTCCAACACTCTGACTAGCGATTATTGGTTTGAATGGGCTAATTTCAGTTGTGCTGCTCTGCCCCCCATTCAACAAATAATTCCTGTAATTCGCGCTCCTGCCCGAATGTGCACAGCAGCCGATAGTGTTCTGGGCATGCATACTTGAGAAATGACGCTGATGTATGACCGGTACTTGTCAAGAATGCATAACACTGTACCGGCCATGGGCAGGAGCGAGAAATTACAGGGAGCGCAAGTAGCCAGAGCATGCGCTGCTTCTTTGTCCTCTGTGTGACTGGCTGCAGTCAGAGCCATCAACAGGTGACAGGGAGCGTGAGTGGCCAGAGCATGCGCTGCTTCTTTGTCCTCTGTGTGACTGGCTGCAGTTGGAGCCACATACAGGTGACAGGGAGCGCGAGTGACCAGAGCATGCGCTGCTTCTTTGTCCTCTGTGCGACTGGCTACAGTCAGAGCCACAAATAGGTGGCAGGGCAGAGCAATGGAGAGAAGCCCATCCAAAACAGAGAACCGGTAAGTAGCAAACATCCTGTCAAGACCCACTTTGGATGTTCTGTTGTAATTCGAGTGGACCTGAACTCAGAACTTCCTCTCTGCTCTAAAAGATACGCAACAACATAACCTTTCAATAAAAACATTTCTTTGTTACAGTTGATACAAATCCTGCAATAAATCTGCAGTGTGTCTACTTCCTGCTTTTATGGAAGCAGACATGTTTTTAACATCCTGTGCTTTCAAATGAGCTTAGATGTTGTGACAGTCAGGTGACACAGTGTAGAAATCAAATTACAAAACACAATTCCACTGCGCTCCAACTTGAACTTCCACAAGGTTTGTAGTTAACCACTTTTGAGCGCTGCTCCTAAGATACTCTGGGACCACAGTAAATGGCTGATAAAAGCAGAAAAAAGGGGGGCAGGGAGGGGGGGGGGAAGGAGCGCTCTCTAGTGCATTAACTATTTTAATGTAGCTTCATACGCAAAATAGAGTAAAACTCACAATGTAAATCATTAAAATATCGCATATCACACAAATAGTGTTTCATTACCGCTTCCTGCAGATTGTAAGTCCAGTCTGGTTGCCTCAATGCTGTGGCCAGGAACACGGCGGATCTCAGCAGCTGCCTGTGCCTATTGCGGCATCTCTAAATACATACAGGGAACATTTCTCTGTTTTCCTTCTGTCCTGTGCAAGAGTTCAGCTCCACTGTAAAGCATCTGAATGACATTTATTTATATTTGCTGAAAAATCTATGCATCTCTTTTAAATGTTGAATGTGCATATGGTGGTGTGCTCTAACATATTGACAGTATACAGGAACAAAGTCTGAAGAAGGCTTATTAGCAGAAAGCTTACTCTTTTTCTTTTAAGCCAATAAATGGTATCATCCGGATTCAAAACTCTCTGCTTTCGCTGATGGCTAAGACGGTACAATGCTGTACTGCTACAAGAAAGGATACCAAACCATACACACTAGCATATAGGTAGTAACAGCTCAGGTGACAGTTTAGCAATGAAAGGGAAGCAAACTACAATTTTATTCCTGCAATTCTCATAGATGGTAGCAGCAGGACAGAGAATGAGTCGGGAAAGAGTTAATCGAAACAGGGAAGAGATCACTGCTAGCTAAGAAAACAAAATAGAAACATAAATTAGGGTTAGATAAAGTAATTAACAGCTGCTGGGGTCAGTGTCAAAGCTGTAAAAGAGGTGAAGAAACTAGCAGAGCTCACTGATGTTTGTGAATGCCTGCATTAAAACTCAGCAGAACTTAGTTCTATCTGCTTTGTAATGTAAATCTCTGGTATTTCTCACATCGATCTGTATGTCCATCATACAGAAGAATGGATTATCAGGTGACAGTTATGATTGATCCTAAATTATAACACATAAGGAAATGTGAGAGAGAGAAGCAGGGATTGGGGAACTCTGGAATTCAGCAGAGCAGGGCGCTGGCTGGCTGCGCTGCGGGACCAGAAGAGATGATTTACTTTGACATATGACCTCTTCACTCTCCAAGTCATGCCACCCTTCTTATCTGATTTTATCGCCCTAGGCCGTGGCCTTTCTGACCTTCCCAGAAATCCGGCCCTGTACAGCAGTGGGGGGAAGGCGAAGTCTGACAGCTGTTTCACAGGGCTAGTCCCTGTGAAACAGCTGTCAGACTTCGCCTTCCCCCCACTGCTGTAATCTATATGTGTCTACCCAGCCACAAATAAAGGGTATTTTAGCAGCTGTGCCCATCTTGCTTCATCTCTTTCTGATCAAAATCACATTTACTCGGAATAGTTGAATCGACATCATTAATAAGCATGACTTACGTGGGAGAATCTGGTCATTTCCTGCCAAGGTCTCTACAGTATGTTCCCTGTTTGTTTTCACGGGAAACCCATTTCAGTTCCTTACCTCAAGTCGGAGTGTGCAGATTACGGGTATTAGAAGATTAAAGGATATTAGAAAACATCTCCCTACATGAGTCTTCAGGGAGAAGAATGCTTTTTTTTCTTACCTCCTGTTTTCGCAGAGATTTGGGAATACACAGATCTCTTACTTTGAGCATATATAATTAGCATAATTCGGTTTAAATGAGAGGTTTTGACAGCACTGCTCTCTCAGGTATTTGGTAATTTTATTTGCATTACTAACTAAATTACTAATGGTACTTTGCGCGGACCCACGTAAATTTACATAGCTCTATTCTTTAGTCTCAATAAAGCTATGAGGGCAACTTAAAGCGGACCTGAACCTCAGAACTTCCTCTCTTCTCTAAAAGATTAGCAACAGCATGATCACCTTTAACCACCCTGGCGTTCTATTAAGATCGCCAGGGCAGCTGCGGGAGGGTTTTTTTTAAATTAAAAAAAAACTATTTCATGCAGCCAACTGAAAGTTGGCTGCATGAAAGCCCACTAGAGGGCACTCCGGAGGCGTTCTTCCGATCGCCTCCGGCGCCCAGAATAAACAAGGAAGGCCGCAATGAGCGGCCTTCCTTGTTTTGCTTAGATCGTCGCCATAGCGACGAGCGGAGTGACGTCATGGACGTCAGCCGACGTCCTGACGTCAGACGCCTCCGATCCAGCCCTTAGCGCTGGCCGGAACTTTTTGTTCCGGCTACACTGGGCTCAGGCGGCTGGGGGGACCCTCTTTCGCCGCTGCTCGCGGCGGATCGCCGCAGAGCGGCGGCGATCGGGCAGCACACGCGGCTGGCAAAGTGCCGGCTGCGTGTGCTGCTCTTTATTTGAAGAAAATCGGCCCAGCAGGGCCTGAGCGGCAGCCTCCGGCGGTGATGGACGAGCTGAGCTCGTCCATACCGCCCGGCTGGTTAAAGGATACCCGAAGTGACATGTGACATGATGAGATAGACATGTGTATGTACAGTGCCAAGCACACAAATAACTAGGCTGTGTTCCTTTTTTTTTTCTTTCTCTGCCTGAAAGAGTTAAATATCAGGTATGAAAGTGGCTGACTCAGTCCTGACTCAAACAGGAAGTGACTACAGTGTGACCCTCACTGATAAGAAATTCCCCTTTGTATCTCTTTCTTGCTCTCTGAAACCATTTTCTGCTAGGAAAGTGTTTTATAGTTGGAATTTCTCATCAGTGAAGGTCACACTGTAGTCACTTCCTGTCTGAGTCAGGACTAAGTCAGCCACTTACATACATGATATTTAACTCTTTCAGACAGAGAAAGTTAGTTGTGTGCTAGGCACTGTACATACACATGTCTATCTCATCATGTCACTTCAGGTATCCTTTAAAGTAAAACATTTCTTTGTTACAGCTGATACAAGTCCTGCAATAAATCTGCAGTGTGTCTACTTCCTGCTTCGTGGAAGCAGACATAGGGTTAACATCCTTTGTTTACCAATTAGCTGATTTGCTGTGGCAGCCAGCTGACACAACAGAGTGATCAAATTACAACTTGTGATTAGTGTCACAGATGAGGGGGGATTAGACAGGCTAAACTCTCTAAATACATATAGGGTGCATTTCTCTCTGTTTTTCCTCTGTCCTGTGCAAGAGTGCAAGAGTTCAGAACCACTTTAATACCAGTATATATGTATATCACTTATATTTTAAATGGCATTACCAGACTAGAAAATACAATGCTAATAACCGTACCTACCAATGTAACATGAATATACTAATATAATACTAATAATAAAATATTATTTTGGTTTCACCGACATATAAGATACAGGGCTTGAGTACCTGTTGTGCCTCCGCTGCATCAGTTGGGGGCTAGGTGGTGACGCTAATAGTAAATAGTTACATAGTTACATAGTTACTTGGGTTGAAAAAAGACATATGTCCATTGAGTTCAACCAGAGAACAAAGTACAACACCAGCCTGCGCCCCTTACATATCCCTGTTGATCCAGAGGAAGGCGAAAAACCCTTACAAGGCATGGTCCAATTAGCCCCTAAAGGGAAAAATTCCTTCCCGACTCCAGATGGCAATCAGAAAAAATCCCTGGATCAACATCACTATTGTAGCCATGAAGGGAAGCATCTAAGCCCCCTTTAAGTGCAGTTATAGAATTTGCGATGACTACAACCTGTGGCAATGCATTCCACATTTTAATCACTCTTACTGTAAAGAACCCTTTCCTAAATAAATGGCTAAAATGTTTTTCCTCCATGCGCAGATCATGTCCTCCAGTCCTTTGAGAAGGCCTAGGGACAAAAAGCTCATCCGCCAAGCTTTTATATTGCCCTCTGATGTAGTTATACATTATCCCCTCTAAGGTGTACAACATCTTCATCAGATCTGATGAAGGCGTTGTACATCAAAACGGATTATGACATTGTAGGCACTAGGATAACGAGGAACCTCATACAGCACTCCACCTGAATTTCTCCGATCACCACCTGGACGCCCTCACTGCTGGCCACAGCTACGGTTTACCGGAAGGAGGAGTTGAATGAAGGTGTTCCTGATAACCCACTTGCGGGGTGACATGCTTGATTGCAACTTATATCTTGTCAGTGCATTATTATTCCTTTTATAGTGATATAATAAACTTTAATACACCATAGAGCGCTCCCATTTTTATCTTTCCTGTGGTAAAACCTTATCTCAAGTTCCCTCACTGTTTCTTGGCTGTTTAAGTGCTTCAGAAAACAGGACTGTATTCCAGCTAGTGGGTCGAAAAGCTCAGAGAAGCTCTTTTGCATAGATAAAAACTGATTTTTTTTAAAACTCTTCTTATACTGGAAAACAATATGAGACTCTTTTCTTTGCTACTAATGTTCTATTTTTAGCTGTGCTACACATATAGTTCATTACAGGTAGTCCCCGGGTTACGAACGCCCGACTTACGAACGACTCGCCGATACGAACGCCGCGACCGTAGCTCCGCCCCGTCGCATGACGTCACGCCCGCCGGGGACTACCTGTTCTGGCCTGTTGAAAAGCAAGAATATGGGCAGCGGAAGGTAAATAGAGGCCTACTCACCTGATCCTCGGTGGTAGAAGGTGCCCTCGTGGTGCCCGGAAGGTCCGCAGCCCGTCCTCTCGCTTCCTCCATTGTTCCCCGGCGGCTCCTGGCTTCACATGCAGCGCTTAATGACGTAATCAGGAAGAGCCCCCTAGTGGCGGCGCTTCCTGATTACGTCATTATGCGCCGCATGTGAAGCCAGGAGCTGCCGGGGAACAATGGAGGAAGCGAGAGGACGGGCTGCGGACCTTCCGGGCACCACGAGGGCACCTTCTACCGCCGAGGATCAGGTGAGTAGGCCTCTATTTACCTTCCGCTGCCCATATTCTTGCTTTTCAACAGGTCAGAACAGGTAGTCCCGAGTTACGGACAGATTCAGGTTAAGAACGAGTGGGCAGTCCCTATCTCGTTTGTTAACCGAGGACTACCTGTATATCATAAGTTTATTTTCGCTTCAGGTTTGCTTTACTGCTTTAGACCATAGATAAAATGCGAGTTGCACACCACTTTAAAGAAGTAGTAGATCAAAACGAATCATTTTTATTTGTGCTGACCCCTTTTGTTTTTTATTTTTGCAGCCTCATAAAGAATGTAAGGAGACACAGAAATCATAAGAGTTTGAACAGCCATATCAATCAGGAGAATGCTGCGTTACCTCCGGCTAAGCCTTCTGTCTTGATTTTGTCACCGCAGGAAAACTGTGAGAATCATTATGGACAATCATGAGGGACCCACTTCTCATAAACCTGATATTGCTGTTTCCCTAGCAAGTGTTGCTTTCTTGTCTGTCCATTCACTGCAGTGCAGGTAATGAAAGAATGCCATACCCCCCAACCGTCCCGTTTTCGTCGGGATTCTCCCGATTTGGGGGGGCCCTCCCGCTATCCCGGGCCCCCCCTCTCGAATCCCGACGGCTGGCAGAGAATAGAGGCGGAAAAATTGATCGAGGCTCTAGCCGCGGTACTGAGGGATGCGGGAGCCCGGCTTCATTACTTCCTCCCTCCCTCCCTCTCTGAATGCCCCCTAATGTATGTCCGTGTGCCCCCCTCTCCTCCCCTCCCTATAGGCAGAGTGAGCGCAGCGGAGCGGGCAGTCGGGTCCTCTTACCGCTGATGCACGCGTACTGTCTCTGGCATCCGACCTCCATGTGCTTCCTGTTTACTATGACTCTGCCCAGGCGCCCCCCCCCACCTAAAAGTGGCACCCTCCTCCCCACCCACGGTGACGGGCATTCTCCCCCCCTCCACTGACAACCCCCCTAATTAATCACATAAGGGGACACTGGGGGCACATTAGGAGGGAGGGAGGGAGAAGCTTAATAGCGTCCATGCGGCATCCATGCCGCATACGCATCCCCGGGCTGGTGCCTCGATCGGGTTTTCTTTCCCCCCCCTCGGCCACCCTCCTCCCCCTCCCACTGGCACCCTCCCTTTCGGGAGTAATTAATTACATTTTTTTAATAAACAATAAATTAAAAATATATATAAATAAATTAGTGGGCGTGGCTAGGGGGTTGGGGGCGTGGCCAGGGGCGTGGCCTAAGTGTCCCGCTTTCGACACTTACAATGTTGGGAGGTATGAAGAATGCTTCTATCTTGCATCAGGTGCATCTTCACTAGAACTGCCCCATCCTGTGAAACTCTCTCCCACTGCCCATCAGGCTTGCCCAATCCTTCAACACGCCCTCAAAACTCACCTCTTCAAGGAGGCCTACCTCACCTCAACACTGCCCTAACTCTCTCTGCTAAGAACCCCCGTCCTTTCGTGTCTCTACCCCCTCCCTCTAGATCAGGGCTGCCCAATAGGTCGATCACGATCTACCGGTAGATCGGGCCGCCTGATTGGATCGGGCCGCCTGATCGGGTCCCATTGAATTTTGCGGCCAGCAGCTCTAGAATGCGGCCAATAGATTCTGCTGCTGGCCACTGATCTCGCATGGAGAGAGGCGCGGCTGAGAGACCAGGGGCGGCTCTGCCATGACGCATTGTCATGGCTGGGGGCGTGGCGCTGGAAGCAAAACTTCCTGCTCAACGCACGTAGCCCGCCGGAGCCTCCCTCAGCCGCCGAAATGGCTTATCTGCCCTCTAGGGGGTGAAGACTAGGAGGCCACCGCTGGAGCTGGAGGGAGGTAAGTTGCGTGTACCCGGGCTCCTATACTCAGCTATCCTATACTAAGGGCACATATACCTGGCTAACCTATACTAAGGGCACATATACCTGGCTAACCTATATTAAGGGCACATATACCCAGCTATCCTATTCTAAGGGCACATATACCTGGCTAACCTATTCTAAGGGCACATATACCTGGCTAACCTATACTAAGGGCACATATACCTGGCTAACCTATTCTACGGGCACATATACCTGGCTAACCTATTCTACGGGCACATATACCTGGCTAACCTATACTAAGGGCACATATACCTGGCTAACCTATTCCAAGGGCACATATACCTAGCTAACCTATTCTACGGGCACATATACCTGGCTAACCTATTCTACGGACACATATACCTGGCTAACCTATACTAAGGGCACATATACCTGGCTAACCTATTCTAAGGGCACATATACCTGGCTAACCTATACTAAGGGCACATATACCTGGCTAACCTATTCTATGGGCACATATACCTGGCTAACCTATACTAAGGGCACATATACCTGGCTAACCTATACTAAGGGCACATATACCTGGCTAACCTATTCTACGGGCACATATACCTGGCTAACCTATTCCAAGGGCACATATACCTGGCTAACCTATACTGCGGGCACATATACCTGGCTAACCTATTCTACGGGCACATATACCTGGCTAACCTATACTAAGGGCACATATACCTGGCTAACCTATACTAAGGGCACATATACCTGGCTAACCTATTCTAAGGACACATATACCTGGCTAACCTATACTAAGGGCACATATACCTGGCTAACCTATACTAAGGGCACATATACCTGGCTAACCTATTCTACGGGCACATATACCTGGCTAACCTATTCTAAGGACACATATACCTGGCTAACCTATACTAAGGGCACATATACCTGGCTAACCTATACTAAGGGCACATATACCTGGCTAACCTATTCTACGGGCACATATACCTGGCTAACCTATTCTAAGGACACATATACCTGGCTAACCTATACTAAGGACACATATACCTGGCTAACCTATACTAAGGGCACATATACCTAGCTAACCTATTCTACGGACACATATACCTGGCTAACCTATACTAAGGGCACATATACTGTACCTGGCTAACCTATTCTAAGGGCACATATACCTGGCTAACCTATTCTACGGGCACATATACCTGGCTAACCTATACTAAGGGCACATATACTGTACCTGGCTAACCTATTCTAAGGGCACATATACCTGGCTAACCTATACTAAGGGCATATACACCTGGCTAACCTATTCTAAGGGCACATATACCTGGGTATATACCTGGGGGGGGGGTGCGGGTGCATTTAAAACGTCGGTAGATCTCCTGGCCTCGGCGAACTTTAAAGTAGCTCGCGGGCTGAAAAAGTGTGGGCACCCCTGCTCTAGATTGTAAGTCTTTGGCAACGCCCTCCATCATTGTGTATCATACATACTTGATTGTACACTACCCACAGAATCATGTGAACTTGTATTATTGGGACTACTACTCCAGGGTATGATCTGGCATTGTATTATTACCTGTACAGTATTGTGTTGCGTATCTTATTGCTTATTGCCTCCACTGTGTTATTGTATCTTATTACCTGTATTGTGTTGTCGGTCATCCCTGTTATCATTGTCTGTCTGTAAACTTTGTATTGTACAGCGCTGCACAATATGTTGGCACTATAGAAATCCAATAAATAATAATAATAATAATCTTCTTGCTCAAGTTTAGGCTCATTGTTTTATGTATTTTATGTATATTTATTTTATGCATATTGTGTGGATTTTTATAATCAATGTATTTATATAGTATCTATATAGACATCTTCTGCAGACTGCAGCTACTTACATGCAGACTGCAGCTACTTACACAGTATATAGTCATGCCACCGACTGTCCCCCAGATTTGCTCACAGTCTGATTCTGCCCTTTAAAGAAGACCTAAACTTTTCCACAGGAGAGAAGGAAAACACAGAGGAACCCACCCAGTTCGTATTTAAAGATAACAGCCTAATTCTCCATTATCTGCTAGTAGTGAGCCGCTGTAATTTGAGCTGTCAGCTGTCTGAACTGTGCCGCAGTGTGTATTCAGACAGGATATATGTAAACACACGAGTATGACCCTGCATGTGCAAACCAGGAAGTAACTACACTGCAGCATCTCTGAGGAGCTCTATAAGCTGTAACAAGTACTGTATTTTTTGTACTATAAGACTCACTTTTTCTCCCTCAAAAGTGGGAAAATAGTCACTGCGTGTTATAGTCCAAATGCAGGGAGTTCCTGACTTGTGAACGCCTGCCCATACGAGCCTCCAACCTGCCACAATGTCAGGGACTCCCTGTACTGTGCCCATGCAGAGGAGGGCACAGGGGGACAAACAGAGGATACAGGGGGACACAGAAGGGCATAGACGAGGACACAAGGATGACAGCGGTGGACACAGAAGGACACAAGGGGACAGAGGAGGACACAAGGAGACAGAGGAGGACACAGGGAAACAAGAGGTACAAGGCGGCATAATCCACAAGATGCACTTCACCATGGATGTACCAGGTTAAGTATATATTTGTTTTCCCCTGGTTATTGTCCTCTAAACCAAGGTAGGTCTTATGGCCAGGAGCGTCTTATAGTACGAAAAATACGGTAAATATTTTTCTGTAAAGGTTATTATGCTGTTGCTTATCTTTTAGAGCAGAGAGGAGGTCCTGGGTTTAGAAGAGGAACATGGAAGCATTGTGTGTGCCTCGTCCCGGCCAGGAGGTTGAGTTCATGGCTCTGCTGCACTCTGCATTGGGGGCTCTGGCTGCCTACAATGTGTGGTGGGTGGGGGCACCTATACCTGGCTAGCTATACTGGGGGCACCTATACCTGGCTACCTGTAGTGGGGGCACCTATACCTGGCTACATATACTGGGGGCACCTATACCTGGCTACCTATAGTGGGGCCACCTATACCTGGCTAGCTATACTGGGGCCACCTATACCTGGCTAGCTATACTGGGGACAACTATACCTGGCTAGCTATACTGAGGGCACCTATACCTGGCTAGCTATACTGGGGACAACTATACCTGGCTAGCTATACTGAGGGCACCTATACCTGGCTAGCTATACTGGGGACAACTATACCTGGCTACCTATAGTGGGGCCACCTATACCTGGCTAGCTATACTGGGGACAACTATACCTGGCTAGCTATACTGGGGGCACCTATACCTGACTACCTATTGTGGGGCCACCTGTACCTGGCTAGCTATACTGGGGTCACGCAGAGATGAGCGCTCCTATTCATCTCAATGCAGACATTGGTCGATCCCGGCAGTAAACAACATCCCCGAACCCCGGCAGTCACCCGTGTGAACGGAGCCTTATGATGACTTGCATCCCTGACAAATGTAACATAAGAGAGACAAAAGCGAACTTCCCCTTTGTGTTCTCCTAAGAAACAGAAACAGGTTACATTATGTAAATATTATAATTATCCCACTAATCTGGAAAATGGATTCTTTTAGAAGCTAAATGTAAAGGATTCCGTACAAGCTTCCCACATTGCTTTTAATCCCCGATAATCACAGTATAAAGGAAGCGGAATCCACACGGCTGCACCGCTTTCATTAATAAGCCCCTTTGTGACTCTATAATAATGTCCTTTTATGCCGTGGGAGCGCTGGAATGAAATCCCCCCCGGCTCCGCCACGTAAAGAATACCGTGGCATGTATACACTTCTCTATTTGTAGCCCGGCACAAATTGTCTCTTGTGATCTTTGCTGACGCGTTTCATGTTGGTCTCTATTTGCTATGCGATGTAAAGGTAAATCGGATTAATGGGAGTGATTAGGCAGCAGAGCTACATTTAGATCATGATTAAATGTGTACACAGCATTCTAATACACATTCATTTATTCTCCTGAGCACCGTCCCTGAATTAACAAGCAGCCTGGAAAAAAAAACAGTGCATTTTTTAGCATGTCTACACAAAATGAAAACTCAAATACCAAAGTGCTAATTAAGTCCCAAACTATTATTTACTTACTGCAAGGGACAAGGGTGATTGCTCAATTTTGATTCTTCTTGACTTGTCTGCAGCATTTGATACTGTGGATCATGAAATACTAATCCAGCGACTGAAGAATTACTGTGGCCTAAGGGGTACTTGTTCTTAGCTGGTTTCAGACCTTCCCTATGGAGTTCCACAGGGTTCTGTACTATCACCATTACTCTTTGCAGTCTACATGCTCCCACTGGGCAAAATAATCCAGAACTATGGCCTAGGATACCATTGTTATGCAGATGACACACAACTGTATCTGTCCTTCAAGCCTGGCACCCAAGACCCATCAGCATCCATAAATGCGTGTCTAGTGGATTTACAAAATTGGATGAACACCAGCTGGCTGAGGCTGAGCTCTGACAAAACAGAGGTGTTGGTGGTAGGTGGTCCACACATGATGGATAAAGTTCAAAACGCTCACCACCTCAAACTAGCAATTGGGGGAGATACTGTACAGTATAAAGACTCTGTGCGAAACCTTGGGGTGATCCTGGATGGAAATCTAAAACTCAAACAGCAGATATCAGCTGTCGTCTAGTCTTCCTTCTTCCATCTAAGAAATATAGCGAAAATCAAACACCTTATCCCAGCTGAAGACCTACCTGCCCTGGTTCATGCATTTGTATCCTCCCGCCTAGACTACTGCAACGCCCTGTTCATCGGATCTACAGAAAAGGTTCTGCGCCCCTTACAGCTAGTACAGAATGCTGCAGCCAGACTCCTAGCCAATGCCCCCCGCAGCTCACACATCACCCCAGTACTGCAAACTCTTCACTGGTTGCCAGTAAAATGGAGAATCAATTTTAAGATCTGCCTGCTGACATTCAAGGCTCTACACCACATGGGACCCAAATACATAGCGGATCTATTGGAATTTTATGTCCCTCCACGCACCCTCCGCTCTGCCAACAAGATGAAGCTGATTATTCCCAGGATACACGTAACATTTGGTGCTCGGGCCTTTTCCTACGCAGCCCCTACTCTATGGAACTCACTTCCACAATCAGTACGAGAGGCTCCCTCTCTGGACAGCTTTAAAAAAAGGCTAAAAACTCACCTCTTTTCCCGAGCCTTTGAGACTGTATAATGCAGGGTCACAGCGCTTTGAGTCCCCAGGGAGAAAAGCGCTATATAAATATTATTGTTATTGTTGTTGTTATTTTAGTTTTTGATAAAGCTAAATTATGAGAATTTCAGCTCATTAAAGTGAACCGGAAATAAAAATAAGCTGATGAGATAAACATTTGTATTTATCCTCTACTCCTAAAACTCTCTTTTTTAGATATCCCATGAATTTAATTTTATATTTAAACATTTACAAAGTAGATTGAATGTTTTGTTGTCTCTGCTCAGTGGCAGCCTAGTGTCACAAAATTAAAATACATGAATTATTGATTTTTTTTTAATCTCTCCCTGTACTCAGAAATTGTATTCTGCCAGGAAAACTTTTTGTAACGATCTGCTAGTGTGTGTGGGCAGTGGGCACTAGCAGACAGACAACAATCCGACGTTCCCTGAAAGGGAATGGTCTTACAGACAGTGATAGTAGAAGGCAGCACTAACACTGAATACAGATATAGAGAAAGATCATTCAATCGGGTCGGCCACAGATTAGATAAGTGAGGTGCAAAATCAGCAGGCAAAATCTCAGTGAGTAATCAGGCAGAAGTCGGCAACAGATCAGATTGGCAAAGGTACAGAATCGGCAGGCAAAAGGTAAGTAAGTAATCAGGCAGAGGTTGGCAACATATCTGATTGGCAAAGGTACAGAATCAACAGGCAGTGAGAAGTCCGAGAAACAGGCAATAGTCAAACATAAGTAATCAGTATATATATGCTGAGCTAGTATGGAATCCCCGGGGTCCTGCCGGTTCAAGCCACACACGGAACTGACTAGGGTCTGAAGCCTTCACTGCGAAGTGTTAGCTAGAGCAGACAGTGAGCAAATGTCAGAACAGCGCTTAAGAAGCCTGGGTAAGCAGGAGAACACACCCCCAAGCCATTTGGCCAATCCGGAACCGGAGGTGGAGCCATGCGTGTCAGCTGACAGCTGGTCAGCTGACATGCTTCCTTAGAGCATAAGAGGAGCGACGCTGACAGCGCATGTGTCCGCCCTCACTTACATTCTGAGTATCATGCGGCTGGATCTCCGCAGGAACGTCGCTGACACCATCCCTGCCACTGCGGCCAGCCGTACCGGAAGTCCCAGATGCGCTGCCAGCGGTGGCAGCAGCAACTGACCTGGTAAGCGCAGGATTACTGACACTTTCATGGCTGTAATTTGTTTATCAGTGATGTTTACTAAATTCCAGACAAGGGACTGACAAGACAGAAGCTGTCACTTGCATGCCTAGAAATGAACTCTTTTAGGCAACAAAATAAACAAGTAAAACAGCCTGGTTATTAATATGCTTGGCATTGTACATTCACATGTTTATCTCATCATGTCACATATCACCTCGGGTACACTTTAAACTTACTGCTGCCTCAGCACCCTACACCCTCATGTTCCCGGTTTTACTGATCCACAAAAAACGCTTTAAATCCACCCTTTTATTATTAGATGATAGAAGGAGAAGTCGCATGTGACTTCTTGTGGTCACAGAAACCCAGATAAAGTACAACAACCTGTCGGTCTGAGACACGCCCACTTCCATAAGCAAAACCAGATATATTATTTTTGCCCACCTAGGCTAGCCTTCTATGGTTCTACCTCCATCTGCAGCAGGCCACTTCCATCCAATGTACATCCTCCACTCCCATGGGTATTTTTAATTTTATTTATATAGAACCAGTTTACTACACAGCGCTGGACAATAAATAAGGTTAAAGACAACAAAATTGTGCACACACGAACACATGAATATATGAATATACGCATCCCTGGAGGACGTTTAGGTGCGAGGCTAGGTTCATGAAGTCAGTGGAGTGGTGATTTCATATAGCACCATCATCTTCTGGCGCACTGTACGTACCGTAGTAGTGGGGCTCATATGCAGGGCTGGGCCGAGGCAGAGACGAAAGAGGCTCCAGCCTCAGAGCGCGGTGTAGGAGGGGGCGCCCAACTGACTTAGCTATCATTCCACTATTGTGTTTGAAGCAGAGAGAAATAAGAAAAGTGGATAAATGACAGTGACTGCAAACCAGATAACTAGAGATTAAGATGTTGGGGGCCCTGGGGCGCCTTATAAGGTGCCCATACACTTATAGGTTTGCAGAAGATTCAACCATCAGACAGATTTCTGTTAGATGCCTGTCAAGTCGAATCTGACAGGAATCTATCTGATGTGTGCCACACACTAGGAACAGATTTCCAATAGATTTCGGAATGAAATTTATTGGAAATCGATCTAAATGCATTATTGGACCATTCGATCCACTGCAACTGTATGGGCCATCAATCTGCTGCCAGCAGCAGATCGACCTAGATTTCCCATCCTGTTAGATAGATCAAATCGATCAAAATCGGCTGCAAATCTATCGTTCAGTAGATTTGACAGAATCGATTTCCGAACATTTATTTTAAACGATTCCATAGAATCGAACGATCGATGACTGAAATCGAGCAGTGTATGGGCTCCTATCGTCTAATAGCAATCAGTGTGTGACAGCTGGGGTGGAGGAATGGGGGGGCGCACTTTGGTGTCTCAGCCTTAGGAGCTGGAGGGCCTTGTCCTGGCTCTGGTCATATCTACATATAGACTTCATAGTTGATGGACAGTTGTACATCGTAGAGACAGATCATCTAATTTCCACACAGTGCTGCCCTGGTCATCTGGGCACCACTATAGACCGTAATGGGAAAATGATCCTGCAAATTTGGGCTGGATTTCCTTATGAGCTGTTATGTATCAAAGAATCTAACACTTACCTGGCTCATATCAGACCATTACTAGCCTAAGAGGTTTGAGATATAGCAGTTAGGGGATTGGCTTCACCTGCAGTGAGATTATTCTGTAATAAATCCAAGTCACCTTGAATTTATTATGAACAACTCTCACTGCAGTAGCTTGCATATGACTTAAAGAGACACTGAAGCGAAAAAATATATATGATATAATGAATTGGTTGTGTACTATGAATAATTACTAGAAGATTAGCAGCAAAGAAAATATTCTCATATTTTTCTTTTCAGGTATATAGTGTTTTTTCTAACATTGCATCACTCTATAATATGTCCAGATTACACAACACTCAGCATTCAAAATGAGTCTTTCAGAGCAGTCTGTGAAGTAATAAACTCTCCTCTGCTAGAGGAAAAGTAAACAGTTTAATTACAGTTGAGATAATAAAAGTCAGATAACAGCCCTCTCCATGACCAAGTTGGTCAGAGAGCTTAATAGCTTTTTTGCATAGAGATAACAACTGGAGTTTCTCAACTCTTCCTGCACTGGAAACAATTAGACTGATGTATCTGATCTTAATGTTTTTTTTCTTAGCTGTAGTACACATACAAATCATAATATCATCATTTTTTTTTTCGCTTCAGTGTCTCTTTAAATCACACATCTTCTCTTTCACTAAGGTTTCAGCAATCATTCCTATGGTGAGATTTGGCTCAGGGGAGGTTGCAAACATTTACCTAATTGCCGGCATCTCCACTGTTCTCCTCCGCCCATCCTTGGAGAATAGCAATAATTCAGGCCCAGAGAATGAGGAGAATTACCAACCTATGTAGTTCTGACTGACAATAGGAGATGAGGGCCAATCTCAATAAGGAACGTGTGATGGCATTTGCCCATCCCTAGGAGGACTTTTCTCTAACTCCCTGTTGAAAAAGAGAAACTTAACACAGGTTATATCCCTTCTTTACAATAAAGCTCAGTGTTCTCCCCAGGCTCTTTTAGCTGGGTGCTCCATCCGGCTAGTTTTGGTGAGCACCCGGCTGTCAACGACTCACCTCCGGCTCTGTTCTGTGCAGAAAAGCGCTGGACTTCCATTCTCTCATCTCGCCCCACCCGGCTATTTTTTCATGCCACCCGGCTGGAAAAAATTTATGCTGAGAACACTGAAGCTTGTAGACCGGAGGAGGCGAGGGGGAGGGTGTTGCATTTTGATTTGTGGGCCACAATGGGTGCCTAAGTTTCACATAGGGGCCAAGACCAGATGGATGGAATGTTTTTATATACTAATCAGTGTTTTTCGCTAAATTCTTGCAGCAAAAATGGCATTTTTTAATATCGGAAAATTTGGTGCAAATTCACAAAAAACACAAAAATTGTGCTAACTGCGAAATATTTATTTAGTTTACTTTATATACTGTAAAAATTTGCGAACAATCACAAAATTATTACAAAATGATTTTTGATGGCGTTTTCTCTCGAAAGTCGAATTTTACATTATTTTTAGGAAAATTAATGCAAAAAAAATATCGGCAATTTCGCTTATTACTAATGCCACTATAAATTAAATATAAATGCCATAACATAAAAGGTTTTAGTCTTTAAATTAGGTAGCCCCCTCCACAGTATAGATAGCCAGACATGGCCCTGGTATTAGGTAGACCCCCTGCCTAGTATAGCTAGCCAGATGTGCCCCCAGAATTATGACCACCATGACTCCCATGCCAACAACAGCACCAGCTCCAGTATTAGCAATCTGGCAGTTGGGAGACTAAGGACTTTTGGTTCCTCACAGCTCTGGGCCCCACACTTTGGGTCCTCACATCCCTGAATCCCACATTTTGGGTCCTCACAGACCAGGGCCCCACACTTTGGGTTTGCACAGCCCATGGCCCCACACTTTGGGTCCTCAGAGCCCAGGGTTCCACACTTTGCGTTCTCATACCCAAGGTCCCACACTTTGTATCCTCACAGCCCAGGGTCCCACACTTTGGGTCCTCACAGCCCAGGGCTCCTACACTTTGGGTCCTCAGAGTCCCGAGCTCCCACACTTTGGGTTCCCTCAGCCCAGGATCCCAAACTTTGGGTCCTCAGAGTCCAGGGTCCCATACGTTGGGTCCTCAGAACCCAGGGTCCCACACTTTGGGTCCTCACAGCCCAGGGCTCCCACACTTTGGGTCCTCAGAGTCCCGAGCTCCCACACTTTGGGTTCCCTCAGCCCAGGATCCCAAACTTTGGGTCCTCAGAGTCCAGGGCCCCATACGTTGGGTCCTCAGAACCCAGGGTCCCTCACTTTGGGTCCTCAGAGCTCAGAGTCCCACACTTTGGGTCCTCAGAGCTCAGGACCCCACACTTTGGGTACTCACAGTCCAGGGCCCCACACTTTGGATCCTCACAGCCCCTGGTCCCATACTTTGGGTCCTCACAGCCCATGGTCCCACACTTTGGGTCCTCACAGCCCAGGGTACCATACTTTGGGTCCTCACAGCCCATGGTCCCACACTTTGGGTCCTCACAGCCCATGGTCCCACACTTTGGGTTCTCACAGCCCAGGGTCCCACACTTTGCGCCCTCAGACCCCAGAGTCCCACACTTTGGGTCCTCCAGAGTCTAGGGCCCCACACTTTGCTTCCTCAGAGCCCAGGGTCCCACACTTTGGGTCCTCACAGCCCAGAGTCTCACACTTTGGGTCCTCCGAGCCAAGGGTCCCACACTAGAGGGCACTGAGATCGGTGCAAGGGTGGCACATTCTTACACAAGTTCCAAGTATAGCGTAGCCCTCATCGGTTGCACGTATAAGTCGGAATCCTGCTGCTTTCAGCAGCTTCCATTGATTGTTCCGCGGTCGCCGCGCACACACAGCATTAGCTAAGTAGCCTTATATTTAGCTTGTCTTGCTTTTATTTCTGCATGGTGCCCAGTGCTGAGATAGCATCCAATAAATTCAGGAGGCAGAGAAGAGACTGCAGGGTATGTGCATGACACTGGCACCACCAGGGGATTTGCCGAGCCACAACACAAGGTATTAACTTGAAATGCAATTAACACGGCCGCGTGCGGCGATTCCCATGCTGGAAGTGAGCGATTCTCTCATATATTGCTGGTGCCTGGTCTTGCCTGTAAAACATGGCATCACACAGTATTTAAGCTGCAGTTAGAGAGATTTATAAAGCTTATTGCGGTGCAGAAGTGCAGAGTAAGGAGTTCCTTACAATATAGATGATGAATGGTGTATTATCTGGTGTGGCACTTTAATATCATGTGTGACACCTGTGCTGCCCTTCCTGCATCCGCGCTAACCCTGATGCAGCTCAGTAGCTGCGTCGCCCCTCAGAGACCGCGCCATTACGTGCCCCTGTTATAAATACTGATTAACTCTAATCTGCCCCTTCCGAAACAGACATTACAGCAGCCTGATCTGCGCATCAAAGGACATTCTGACAGATGGTCGTAAAAAAATGCTATCATTGTTATAAAAGTCACCAGAAAATTCCAAGTACTAAAGACAAAAACAACCAACCCCAAGCCCCCCAACTCCCCTCCAACACACACAAAAAACATATACAAGCAGAGGCGTATCTAGAGGGGTGCAGGAATGGCTCTTAACATGGGCACCGCAGCACCATGGGCACCATGATTGCCCCCTCCTACCTCGTGCTCCATCTTTATACTGAGGGATGCCCCTCGGGTGTTTGAACCTGCTCCTATACTGAAGGACAACCTAAACTGGGGGCTACCTTTACTGGGTGAACTACCTCTGGCTACCTTTACTAGGGTGCTACCTCTGGTTACTTACACTTTGAGGGCAACTTATATTCTAGCAACCTGAACTGGGAGGGGGCACTTATACTGGGGAGACTTGTACCATTTGCAAGAAAAGAAACCGTCATTATGGGGCAAGGTGGTCATATGGGGGGGGGGGGGGGTTGGGGGGAGAGGGGGGCGCAATTTCAGTATTTGCCGTAGGCGTTATTTTTACCTAGACACGCCCCTGTACAAGGATTAAATAGAACCAATTAATCAATGAGCTCATTTCTGTAACAGACTGAAAAGTGTGAGCTCTTATGTATAGGATATCTGTCTGTCTGTCTATCTATCTATCTATCTATCTATCTATCTATCTATCTATCTATATATATATATATATATATATATATATATATATATATATATATATATATAGTTCTCAACCTTCAAATGACTTGTGTTACAACTTTTTTAGGTAGACTTTTTTATACAAAGTTGTCACTATGTACAAAATATACATTACTGGAGATAACATAGATGAAGACCTTGTAGTTTTTGAGAAAATTGATTTTAAAAATGCAAAGAAAAATGGTTTTTAAAGTGGTCTGAAACTCTGACATAACATTCACTAAAAACGTGTTTTCCTACTTTTTATTACTCAGTTATCATATTTGCTTTTGTGCACAAGTAACATTGTCTGTCTACAAATTACAAGTTTCCAAAATGTAGTTTATTATCTTGCACTGAAAGCTGCCATTGCATTTTATTCCAACTGCTTTTTTTTATATAGTAAAATCTTCTAATGAGCTGTTCTGAACTGTGTGTATGCCTGAATCAGAGAGAGCTTCACAGAGAGCCCATTTTCAGTTGTTACACTGTGTTTACACACAATGAAACAACATTAGAATGTAAACAAAATTACTGTCATCTCCAGTCTGGATGTGGATTTGAAGCTAAATAGCAGGACAAAGTGCTTTGTTTAACCATTTCAGTGATGTTCTGCCACAAATCTTTCTGGGATAGTAGCTTTAAACCTGTAAGGAATCTTTTAGAGCAAAGTAGAAATTCTGGCTTTTAGACCACTTTACATTTTCCCTAGTTTAAAAACAATTTTTTCTTAGCATTTTTAAAATCAATTTTCTTAAAAACTACATGGTCTTTTTTAAAAAAAAAAAAAAATTTCTTGTATCCACTATTCTCCTTAACGTATGTAGCAATTTTGGTAGCAATAGCATGTATTGGGGGTTTGCTATTCACCATTAAAGTCAGCATGAAATTACGCAAAATTACGAATGACTATGAGAAATTAGTTGAATTTACAAATCATAATTATGTATAGGTGTAATTGCAAAAATATAGGCAAAAATTCGCGTAATCGTAATGAGCTATTTACGATCATCACTATTGTAAAAACTGCAAAAGCACATTGAAAATACCTAAAAAAAACATTGTTTATACTTTATGTCCAAATCAAGAGTTCTCCAAAAGTAATTTATTGATTCTTCGCCATGTTTAACACACGGTTCAATCTACAAACAAATTCAACTTACAAACAGGTTACGTTCCAGGAGTTTTTTTGTAAGTAGAGGTGTGTGTGTGTGTATATGTGCGTGCATGCGTGCGTGCGTGCATGTGTGTGTGTGTGTGTGTGTGTGTGTGTGTGTGTGTGTGTGTGTGTGTGTGTGTGTGTGTGTGTGTGTGTGTGTGTGTGTATATATATACAGTGGGTTGCAAAAGTATTCGGCCCCCTTGAAGTTTTCCACATTTTGTCACATTACTGCCACAAACATGAATCAATTTTATTGGAATTCCACATGAAAGTCCAACACAAAGTGGTGTACACATGAGAAGTGGATCGAAAATCATACATGATTCCAAACATTTTTTACAAATAAATAATTGCAAAATGGTGTGTGCGTAATTATTCAGCCCCCTTTGATCTGAGTGCAGTCAGCTGCCTATAGACATTGCCTGATGAGTGCTAATGACTAAATAGAGTGCACCTGTGTGTAATCTAATGTCAGTACAAATACAGCTGCTCTGTGAGGGCCTCAGAGGTTGTCTAAGAGAATATTGAGAGCAACAACACCGTGAAGTCCAAAGAACACACAAGACAGGTCAGGGGTCAAGTTATTGAGAAATTAAAAGCAGGCTTAGGCTACAAAAAGATTTCCACAGCCTTGAACATCCCACGGAGCACTGTTCAAGCGATCATTCAGAAATGGAAGGAGTATGGCACAACTGTAAACCTACCAAGACAAGGCTGTCCACCTAAACTCACAGGCCGAACAAGGAGAGCACTAATCAGAAATGCAGTCAAGAGGCCCATGGTGATTATGGACAAGCTGCAGAGATCTACAGCTCAGGTGGGAGACTCTGTCCAAAGGACAACTATTAGTCATGCACTGTACAAAGTTGGCCTTTATGGAAGAGTGGCAAGAAGAAAGGCATTGTTAACAGAAAGCATAAGAAGTCCCGTTTGCAGTTGGCCAAAAGCCATGTGGGGGACATAGCAACCATGTGGAAGAAGGTGCTCTGGTCAGATGAGACCAAAATGGAACGTTTTGGCAAAAATGCAAAATGCTATGTGTGGCAGAAAACTAACACTGCACATCACTCTGAACACACCATCCCCACTGTCAAATATGGTGGTGGCAGCATCATGCTCGGGGGGTGCATCTTTTCAGCAGGGACAGGGAAGCTGGTCAGAGTTGATGGCAAGATGGATGGAGCCAAATACAGGGCAAACTTGGAAGAAAACCTCTTGGAGACTGCAAAAGACTTGAGACTGGGGCGGAGGTTCACCTTCCAGCAGGACAATGACCCTAAACATAAAGCCAGGGCAACAATGGAATGGTTTAAAACAAAACATATCTATGTGTTAGACTGGCCCAGTCAACGTCCAGATCTAAATCCAATCGAGAATCTGTGGCAAGATCTGAAAACTGCTGTTCACAAACGCTGTCCATCTAATCTGACTGAGCTGGAGCTGTTTTGCAAAGAAGAATGGGCAAGGATTTTAGTCTCTAGATGTGCAAAGCTGGTAGAGACATACCCTAAAAGACTGGCAGCTGTAATTGCAGCAAAAGGTGCTTCTACAAAGTATTGACTCAGGGGGCCGAATAATTACGCACACCCCACTTAGCAGTCATTTATTTGTAAAAAATGTTTGGAATGATGAATGATTTTCGATCCACTTCTCACGTGTACACCACTTTGTGTTGGTCTTTCATAGGGAATTCCAATACAATTGATGCATTTTTGTGGCAGTAATGTGACAAAATGTGGAAAACTTCAAGGGGGCCGAATACTTTTGCAACTCACTGTATATATATTTATATATGTATATTATATATATATATATATATATATATATATATAGTGCAATGGCGTAACTACCAGGGGAGGGGTTCTCACAATCACAGAGGAGTCGGGAAGGAAAGGGAACCAGATCTATTTCTTTCCATTTCACAGTGAAGGACGTTATTCTTTAATTAAACAGTATAAGGGCTGGTTCAGACGGACGTTTGCAGAGCGTTTACAGCCAGCGTTCAGGGCTTGGTGTTAAACGCTCCCATTCAAGTGAATGGGAGCGTTTGTACCAAGCTTTCAAGCGCGTTTACACAAACGCGGCGTTTGGGTCCCGATTTTCCCTGGCGTTCAAGGAGCCCCTGGAAGCTACATGTAGCTTTCAGGGGAGGTTAACCGCGACGGCTAATGTCCCCCTAGGGGAAGAAAAAACGCGACCGCATCCAAACGCACACGAACGCTGCTAAACGCGACGCCAACGAACGCAACGCCTCCAAACGTCCATCTGAACCAGCCCTAACACAGAGTATTATACCCCTCCCAATCTTCACTACTAAAAATACTCTATGATATGCTCTTTTGAGGCTCCCACCAATGATATAATCTTGATTGTACGATCTTACCATTTTTTGCTTTTTGCAATGTTACGGACTAACTAAAGCATCCATGCAAAGTATATTCATTCAGTTTGTATACAAAGTCAAAGGGCGCAAGGAAATTAGGGAGTGGTGTGAAGTCGCTGGCAGAATATTGGCAATACTGCTGATATTCTACTATGGCTTTACCTAACCTGAGAGCGTATTGTGGGACTGCTGCATCAGTTTAGGGGGGGGGGGGGGAGGGGGAGGGGAGAGCTGCTAATAGTAAAATATTAGTAATTTAAATTACTGATATTTTACTAAGCACTACCCAGCACCTAAACTTCACCCTTAATTCCAAGTGCTTAACCCTAACCCCCACCTAATGCCTAACCCTTACCACCCTGCGGATGTCTAACCTTATCCCCCCACCTGCCTAACCTTTACTCCCCTGTTGGTGCTTATGCTTAAAGGAGAACTGTAGTGAGAGGTATATGGAGGCTGCCATATTTATTTCCTTTTAAGCAATACCACTTGCCTGGCAGCCCTGCTGATCTATTTGGCTGAAGTAGTGGCTGAATCACACCAGAAACAAGCATGCAGCTAATCTTGTCATATTTGTCAAAATTGTCAGAAACACCTGATCTGCTGCATGCTTGTTCAGGGTCTATGGCTGAAAGTATTAGAGGCAGAGGATCAACAGGATAGCCAGGTAACTGGTATTACTTAAATGGAAATAAATATGGCAGCCTCCATGCACCTCTCTTTACAGTTCTCCTTTAACCTCCTTATCCGTAACCCCCCCGAGTCAGGCTCAGGATGGAAATCCGCAGCTCAAAGCAGTAATCCCGAGCCTGAGTGAGCCAGCCAGCAGGGACTGCTGCAGATCTCTCTGTGGTATGTTTTGTTTTGTTTTCCCCCCCTGTTTTAGGGTCTAAAAGCTTTTGAAGCAATTGCCCCACTTTTAAAACCTAAATCCATAAAAAAAATCATACCGCCAGGCAAGTTAATACAACATCAGGCGCCCAAATGACCGGCGGGGCGCCCAATTACCGAAAATTAGTACAGGCATCTACGCCAATCGTGGTGAGCATTCTGCATATCTGTTATAAGTTGGATGTTTTGAGATTTTAATCAAATGATATAAAATATTTGATGGCTTGATTTCTGCACTTGGCTAAGGGCCCATGCCATTTACAGAATTAAGATATTGGATATGATGTCATGAGATTGAGATATCAAAGCTATTGTTTAATATAGTGATAATTATACACTATTGGTTAATGGATATACAGTTAGTATATGACTTGGTTTTTCAGTAGTTAGCTGAGCTTGGCATGTGTCTTCCCTTGTGGGAGTTAAGGTCACAAGGTTATTCCAGAATAGATCTATGGCCAAGCAAGCCTCAAGTTACGGGAATTCTCTCCCTGGTTACTACATAGACAGGTGGTGGTTGTTATGTGACGTAGCCCAACCCTAAATTATTCTAAGCTAAGAGAAAGGCTTCGCTCATGATATAACCATATGTAGTAGACCTCAAGGATTACATCATAGCATTATTGCTGATCCAATTAAAGAGGCGGATGCTATTTAAAATAGTAGGAGGAGTATATGGAAATGTATAATGACATGTCCTAACAAGGAATGTACCTAGTGTCAGATAAGGCAAGGCAGTAGAATATTGAGACCTAAGTTGTGTATTTAAGAACCAACTGGTAGGTCTGGAAAAAATCTTACTCACTCTCTCATTCTCATACACACACTCATACATACCGTTACTCATCCTTTTTACATATTCAGATATACTTATGCTCAAATAGAAGACTACTACAATCAATAGATTTCATATACAAATTACATAGCAATTTACTCATTCTGTTTTTTTATATCTTTTGTAACTGATTTCTGATGTACAAAGAATGTACCTTATTGAATATTGAACATCTACGAAGATTCAATAATGATTAATAAAAATTCACTTCCACATTTTACGATCTCCTGAGAACTTTGTTTTTTTAAAAGAACTCTCTTTCCAATCCCATTTATTTATATTTCAATATCTAATCAGCCTAGGCTTAGCATCACTGGGAGGGTGAGGCTACATACAGTACCAATATACCGCAATCTATAGATACAGGATAGGATGCGTTTCTGATGCTGAAACCTGAAAAATGACCATAAAAGTGGGTATCCTCCTGAATAATTTACTGCATTCTACTAGATGTCGCCAGGGCCGCCTTCAGGGCATCACAGGGGAGGGGGGGGCTACTGTATGGGGCCTGTGAACAATGCCACACATGGGCCCCAGCTAGCTGGCTGTTAATGTGGTGAGAGGCTTTTTGATACCCTCCCGGTCCAATCGGTTGAGCTTCTGTGAAGTCTGCACAATCCAGCTGGGTTGCAGGGCTGTGCACATGCACTGTTCTGGGCCGCGCCTCCTCCTTTTCGCTGCCACAGCTGGTATTAATGAGGTGAGCACACGCAGAACGCTCTCAGCCATGGAAGTGTGTGAAAAGCAGACACACATACATTAGTGTGTTCAGGGCTTCAAAGAATGGGATTTGCCATGTGAGGGCAAAGGGGAGTTAGGGGGGCCCATAAGGTTTGCCCAGTATGGGGCCCAACATTTTCTGCTGGCGGCCCTGGATGTCACTACAGGGCCTCTTTAGTTCACAGAGCTGCAATGTATCACGCTGGTAGATCCACTGACTTTCCTCCTATCAAACCTATCAAACCTATCAAACCTATCAAAGTCAATCCTTCATTGACTCATTTTTAAAGCATATATTTCTTTAATCCTGTCCCCTTCCGGGGAAGGACTGTGATACATTTATATTCTGCAATAGGAGGTTTAAAATTCCATTTTTTATAACACAGAGGTGTCCCCTAATTCTTATTCCTAGCGCTCACTTAGCCGCTTTGACTTCACACGTCTTATAAAACCACAGGGGCGCACTACTCATTCAGGAGAGAGATCTCCAAAGCTTTTAATCTTAAATGATTTGCTATGATCTGAATGTTGAAATCTTTTTTTTTTCCATTATATAAACTTTTATTAGAATAGCCATATCTTCACGTAGCTATGGGACCGATGTATCGATCAGTATTTCTTTTTTAAGATTCTTTATTTATAAGGTATATTATAGAGACAAAACATACATCAAACAGAGACATGAACTGTGTTCACCAATCATGAGGAAGACAGCTATCCAGTGCTGCCGGCATTTCTAATCGTGAACAGAATGCTAAAGATTATTCACCCTACAGAAGGAACAGTCAATAACAACATATTAACCCCAGGCCAGGGTGCCTGCAAACCCCGGATTTTCAAGGTAGGGGGGGATTCCTGGAAGGTCTCCCTCAGTCACCACGCACAATACAATATAATAATGTGGTAGGACATCATACTTGGTACACACAATGCAATTTCCTGTCCAACTGATAGAATCTGACGATTATATCCAACATGTCCGATCAGCTCTCAATCGACATCGGGATCAGGAGCAGTTTGGCTACAGATACTAATGAGGACAGCTGACATTGGTAATGAAGGGGAAAGTGAAGCAATCACACAGCAGGGGTACAGGGCTGTGTTCATACCTGACTCTGTTCTCTGTTAAGCTCCCCAGAGCTGCTCCATGCTCTGTACACAGGCTGCTGCTCCATGCTCTGTACACAGGCTGCTGCTCCATGCTCTGTACACAGGCTGCTGCTCCATGCTCTGTACACAGGCTGCTGCTCCATGCTCTGTACACAGGCTGCTGCTCCATGCTCTGTACACAGGCTGCTGCTCCATGCTCTGTACACAGGCTGCTGCTCCGTGCTCTGTACACAGGCTGCTGCTCCGTGCTCTGTACACAGGCTGCTGCTCCGTGCTCTGTACACAGGCTGCTGCTCCATGCTCTGAACACAGGCTGCTGCTCCATGCTCTGAACACAGGCTGCTGCTCCATGCTCTGAACACAGGCTGCTGCTCCATGCTCTGAACACAGGCTGCTGCTCCGTGCTCTGTACACATGGTGCTGCTCCATGCTCCGTACAAACGGTGCTGCTGCTCCATGCTCTTTACACACAGTGCTGCTCCATGCTCTGTACACACAGTGCTGCTCCATGCTCTGTACACATACTGCTGCTTCATGCTCTGTACACACACTGCTGCTCCATGCTCTGTACACATGCTGCTGCTCCATGCTCTGTACACATGCTGCTGCTCCATGCTCTGTACATATGGTGCTGCTCCATTCTCTGTACACACACTGCTGCCCAATGCTCTGTACACACGCTGCTGCCCAATGCTCTGTACACATGCTGCTGCTCCATGCTCTGTACACATGCTGCTGCTCCATGCTCTGTACACACACTGCTGCCCAATGCTCTGTACACACACTGCTGCCCTATGCTCTGTACACACGCTGTTGCTACATTCAAAGTCAACTGTAGCCAGGAAAGAAAGAGGGCGGGGCCGCACATAGTGCAGGCGGCAGCACAATGCTGCGAGCTGCCGGATGCCTGATGATATTCTGGTGTCAACTTGTGCCTGTCCCCTGGTCTAAAGGGGGATTCTGGGCAGCTGCAATCCCCCCTGAACTTGACTATGCCCATGCGTCCTTAAGAACATCCCCTAAACCCCCCGAGATATGAGGGTGGTTTATCGTTAATGGAAGACCCGGGGCCCGAAGGGAACAAACACTTGGGCTCCCGTCCTATTCAAAATTGAAGGGGAAGTGCAGGAAAAAAACACTACCCGTAGCTCAGGCATGCATCTCGGAGAATGAGGCAAATATCTGGAGACAAACAAGAGGAGAAAAATAAAAAAAGAAGAGAGTCTCATAACGTGGGGATCCTTTAAAATGAATCAGTATTTTTGAGTGCAAATATATTCCTAATTAAAACATCCCCTAAATAGTGACATCTCCTCGCAGTAACGCTAGGATACGGGCCAAGAGTTCCAGCCAGTACTGGATCACACAACGGCAAATGGCAGCGCTTGCGTGAAATCCCTCTTAGCTGTTGCCAGTGGACGCCATATGTCTTTATCTATTTGGAACAACTGTTAACATTTTTAGTTTGTTTACTCTGAGGTACCAAAAGTTCACTCTACACTCTCTTGAGGGCTATAGGAAATACACTTTTATACATCTTTTTGAGGGCTCCCTGTTTTATTTTTCAGTACTGTATTCTGTTACTTATTTGTTTCCTTTTTAAAAGTCCATAAATTAATGTGGTTCTGATACAGCCATAAAAATTGGTCCATAGGGATTGCTTTTGAAAGTATTTGTGTCCCAAAAAGTTTAATCATCTTTTACCTTTTATTTGTATTTGATAGTTGGTGCAACGAGTAGTAAAATATCGGCCATATCGGATATTTTACTCTGCAGTTTCCGGCACCCATTCTCCCTTGATCCCTCTCTTCTAAGTGCTTTAACTGACCCCAAACCTTATACCTAACCCTAATCCCCCTGATAAGCTCCTAAACCGAACACCCCTACCTAATGCCTAACCGCCACCACTAAGTACCTAAACAGAACCTCATAACCCCCGGCACCCAAACCACCACCAGTTGTAGCCAATCCTCTACACCAGTAGTGAGATTGCCTTGATGGTTTTGATTTTTTTCAAGGTAGCCCTGGGCAAAACAACTACCTTGCTTCAGATAACAGGACTGTATTGGACCCATGTTGGGTGGAAGAGCTAAGAGAAGCTCTTTTGTATAGATAACAACTGAAGCTTTTTTTCAGTTTCTTTTCTTTGCTACTACTGTTCTATTTCTTAGCTGTACTACACATACAATTCATCATCTCATAAGTTTATTTTTGCTTTAGGTTTGCTTTAAAGGGAACTTGCAGCGTGTAAAATTATTTAAAATAAACACATGACGTAGCTGCAAATGAATATTACATACTTACCTCGCTGTCAGTTCCCCTCAGAAGCTCACCATTTTCTTCTTACAGTGATCTCTTCAAATTCTGAAAATATTTTGTCAGAACTGAAATATACCAGTTGCTGTCAGTTATATACCGTATCAGCAGCTGTCAGTTACAACTGATGGTGCAAGGTAATGTCCATGTTTCCCTATGACTCAAGTGGGTGATATTACAGTTAAACCGTGTGCTGACCAGGAAGCTGTTATAGGGTAATGGCCATTTTTAAAATGGAGGACAGAGATTTCCATTGATCACAGTGGACAAATGGGACGCAGTAGAGGAGAAATAGATTGAGGAGTAGACTACACGGGATGCCTGTGTATGGATATTTTGACTTCTCATTTTCAGTTCAGGTTCTCTTTAAAGAGGAATTGTAAGGATTTTTTTTTACCCTATCAGTGTGGTATAGAAAAAGTGCCATTGCAGCATGGAAGGAATCATGTTTCTACTGGCACACAGAGCTAGAGGTTTTTTTTTTTTTAATTCTCTTAGTTGAAGAGAAGACACGGCCCTTTTTTTGCTTATAGATACCCAAGTTTATCCAGATCGCTTAGGGCCCTGTTTCACACTGAAAATAGCTGCACAACCACTGCTATTTTACCGCAATTCTTGTTCAGAGAGCAATTCTCATTCCACAAAAGAGAATTGTACACGCCATTGCGGCAAAAGTTTGCCCCGATTTTCAGTATGAAACACACTTGTTTTCACGCTGTGTTATTTTCTGCTACTTCTGCTCTACTATTTCTCTGCTATCCACTAGGCTGCTATTGCTGGAGGTGTGTATGATCACAGTATTATATTATGTTACTGATATTTAAGGCCAAATATCTCAGCAGTCACACCTCCCACAGGGTCGGGAGCCCCTCTTCCCCTTTCTCCTTCCCCATTCTACCTCTGTGCCAAATGCAGCCCCAGTCCCACTGGTTACTGAGATAGGGGATATTGATACTATCTATTGAATCACTGGCGCTTTGGGGTGCTGCAATTTGGCACAGAAGTAGTTTGGCGGCCCTCCCTACCCTTGAAATTTGTAATGGGTAGGAGGTATGAGCGGCTTAAATATCGGCATTATGCAAATCAGGAACTCACTGCATGTGATGTCATTACCCACAAGGCTGTGCACCCAAGGCTGAATTTTAATTAGGCCTTGGACTAAGTTACTGGGGGAAATTTATCAAGATTGTCTGAGACAAAATATTGTTAGGTTTTTAGAAATCTATGCAGAACTGTGTCAGACATATTAAGAAATCGCTAGATAATGCAGTTTCCTTCTTAAATGGTTCTTAAATAGAAGGAGTTTCTTACAGCAGGCTCTGAGTGAGGAATTCACAAATCATGTCTAGCCTGCACTGCATAAGCTGTGCAGAAGTGCTATTTAGCACTTCTTAATTTGCTGCAGTTTAGGGATGGATTTGCATTTTGTATCTTGAATTTCTTAACTGTAGTGCAGTTCTAAAAATTCACGCTAAAACTGATGCTAAGTAAGATTTAAGAATTTTCTTATTATCATGCAGAACTGTTTCCCCTGCTGGTTAGAACTGTTTAAAAAGAAAAAAAAAACGTTGGTAATGCTTTGAAAAATCTGGTTCACTGAGTGGGAGGAATTTCAACTTTTCAGTTGAATTTCCATTGGCTGCAGAACGTTTTCCCCTCTGAGAAGTGGGTTTTCTCTGAAAAACCTGCCATCATCTCCACACTGGTAATGAGTTTATTTCCACCTTACAGTTCCTCTTTAATGCTTTCCTTGGATACCCTTGGCTTCTTGTCTACCACGTATTAGAAAATGTCCAAGCAAAGCAAACAGCAACATGCAAAGCACAGTAATTGTCTTTTACTGGTGTGACAGTACACTAAAATCTGATTGGCTTTTATGGATTATTGCACATCATTATGCATTGTAATTAAAAGGCCAATGTCAGAGATGTTATACTCCCAGTGAAAGAATACTAATCATTGGCTGTTAAGGGACTGATTGATTCCTGTGGAATGATGCCTCCTTCTAACAGGAAAAACCACAGCATTTAATTAGTTGGACTATTCCCTAAAGAAGACACCAGTCTATGTACCAGTGCTGCTATTTGTTTTAGGCTTTGGCTTCTGGCCAGAGGGGTGAAGTCACTAGCAGTCTCTTGTCGAAGGTCATGCAGCTAGGCAAATGTCAAATGTATGGCTCATGTATTCGTGTAGTCCTAATAGAAAGCTTGATATGTGTTTAAGTAGATGTGAGAACTTGTTGAGAATTTTCTAGCTTTTTTTAATCACCTCCCAGAGCCGGATCATGCACAAGGCATCCTAGGCAGGTGCCTTGGGCCCTGTGGATATCGATGTGCCAGCTGCTTTCTACTTTGCCCCCATGTCAGTCTACCGAAAAAGTCAGGTTTAAAGCAGGGAGAGCCAGAACTGCTGCCGAGCAGAACTTTTTGGTTGTGAAGGCAGAAGTGTTGAGAAGATGGAGCGCAGTGAGTGGTACTTCAGAGAAAAGGATGCAACATAGGTGAGTTAACACTTTTTGCCACAGCCTGTGCTCACCAACACACAAGTTTAGTTTTGCCTGAATTTCGTACTCCCTGGACTGAATACTGCAGAGCGAAACAGGAAATTTGTGGTGTCCCATAGGTGCCAATGTTAATTATGGTTATAAACTGAAATTTGGGCACCAGTGGCACCCACAATTTTATCTGCAGTTTGTGTAGCATGGAGCCCCGGCGCCAGCTATTTTATCGTCCGTCTCTGGTGTCCAAACTTCTCTTTGTAAACATTTTTTGACATGGACCCCTATGGGACTCTCAATTTTCCATGACCCCTAATATTTATCATATATAGTGGCAAAGGCGGTGAAGATAGCGGTGGGTTTGCAGCACGGAAGACAGTTATGGTTGGGTCGGTTAGCCATCAGTGGGAGTCTGTTAGGATTAGTCATCAGTGGAGGTTTGGTTACGGTAAGGCTTTGGAGAAGGGGGGATATCAGTTAGGGTTAGGCATCGAGGAGAGCAGGGATCCATGAGGGTTAGGCATCAGTTGGGGGTTGGTTATGGTAAGGTTTGGGGGGTATCAGAGTTAGGCATCAGTGGACGGTGGTTATGGTAAGGCTTGAGGGGTATCAGTTAAGGCTAGGCATCAGTGGACGGTGGTTATGGTAAGGCTTGGGGGTATCAGTTAGGGTTAGGCATCACTGGAGGGATGGTCATAGTAAGGCTTGGGGGGTATCAGTTAGGGTTAGGCATGAGTGGAGGGTTGGTTATGGTAAGGCTTGGGGGGTATCAGTTAGGGTTAGGCATCACTGGAGGGATGGTCATAGTAAGGCTTTGGGGGTATCAGTTAAGGCTAGGCATCAGTGGACGGTGGTTATGGTAAGGCTTGGGGGTATCAGTTAGGGTTAGGCATCACTGGAGGGATGGTTATAGTAAGGCTTGGGGGGTATCAGTTAGGGTTAGGCATCAGTGGAGGGTTGGTTATGGTAAGGCTTGTTGGGTATCAGATAGGGTTAGGCATCGATGGGGGTTGGTTAGGATTGGGGCATCAGTAGAGGGAGGGCTTGTGTAAGCATAGGTTTTGGTTTAAATATCAGTATTAGTAGAATTATGATCATGTTACCAATATTCAACAAGCCAGTATCTTCAGCACCCATTTTTATAGCTGCTTTTTTCCACGTTCACCTTCAGAGTGGCTTCCTTTTTCTCAACAGTTATTTTAATTACATTATTTTAAACACATCACTATTTTTTTTATTTTTCATGACGCGTTCAAAGGGTCAATGTAGCCTTCATAAAATTGGTATCGTATTTGTTCATAAATGTTGCACATACTCATCTTAAATGCTCTTTAACCTAGATTATCACTATCCTAATATTACAATTAGCGGTATATAATATATTATACAATGTACACAAAACATTGAGCTATATCCTTGGACTTATTTTGTATTTTGAAAATCTTATGACTATGTGCAGGTTCTTAGCTTTATGTCTCTGATTTTTCCCAGTTATTGCCTGATGAAATGGGTTTGATCCTGCGAAACGCGTTGCATTTAGGAGTGTATGAATATACAGTGTATTTCATTGTTGACTATTAAATTAACCAGTTTGGTGTCTACTTACTGGGGAAGTAAGTCTACCACTACCTCCTCTTTTAAACGGATTTTAACGGTTTTATCCTGTAATTGGCACTTCTGTTCCACCCTTGCTACTTTTTATCTAAATACTTGCTGAAACTGCACCATAGGTCCCTTTAAAAATTTCCTGTATTATACCAACCCAATAAAAAAACCTATAAAATATCAGAACCAAGAGCTCTGCCTATGCAAAACAAAACACAGGTAAAACCCCCCCAAGCCCACGTCAGCAGAAAAGGATTGCAATTTACCCTGACCTTCACTTTGAACATAGTCCCCAAAGTTCCATCTGAAAGTCATGACACTACAAACACAATTTGCTTCAGATTGACTAACCGTGATTAATGATTACCTGCTCTGTCTGTACTTGACCCAAAAACTCCTGTGATCCTTCACAAGAAACAAAAGCTGCGCTATGCTATGAAATGAAGGGTTTTTCTTTTAATTCATTTTATATTTCACATTTTTATTAGTCATAGTTTGAAACATAGATTTTCTCTTTTACATACTATAAAGGTTAAGTTGACGAAGCAGCTTTGATACTTGATATTGGTTTTGAAATAAAAGCTGGAGGGCGGGGTGATTCTATTCTGGGATGCGCTCAATTAAGGTTTATGTCACGAGGGTTCTGATTACAAAGCGGCTCGTCCGAAAGTGCTACGCTGGACATCAGCGCTCCGGCAATTAACGGAATAAACATGTAATCTCACGCTAAGTCCTCGCTGAGGGAATCAATGAGATTTCTGACAACAGAGGTGGCAAAAAGGTTGTGACTAATTGAAATAGGTTTGATTTCCAGACTGCAGTTCATCACTGACTGGACTGGATGCCGAAACACAATGGACTCCGGTCCTCTCTTTAAATTATATCCTAGTACTGACCTTAGCCCATTTAAAAATGAGCTCTAGGTCTGTCATTGCCACCACGTATGCGTGCCCACACCCGCCCGCTGCGCGCACACCTGGCCGCCCCCCTGGCCTGTCCTGCGGCTCATGCGCAGTAGCGCAAACGCAAGGATGCACACACACACACACGGACAGGACGCAGAGACACAGGGTATTTATTATATAGGATTACAGCTCTGAAATGTATTGAGGGGACTTTACCACAGGAATCCGTTTGCAGCCACAGATCCACCTTGCAAGACACATTTCACAGACCTTTTTTTATATATTCACAAGCTGTTCTCTTCCAGGCGAGAGTTTTATTGCTTTTATTATTCATCTGTAGGAGTTACGTTATAGTCCGACTAGGTCTTGACTATCAAAGTGGACGGTGGGGAGAGGCACACCTTACCGTAGTGTGGGTGCATAACCATGGATGTTAGCAGCATCCAGAAAGCAGTCCAAAAGTAGTAAGAATTGGTTAGCACTCCAGCTTCTCAAGTGAGCAAGTATTTTATTCTTCAGTCATGTGTCAACAGTGCACTAAGGTTAACAATTGTTTCGGGGCCAGCAAGGGTCCCCTTCATCAGAACAGTGCAGACAAAAGGTCTTGACTATGTCGTTTGCATGCCTGAATGTTTAACCCTTTCAGTGAGGAAAAGAATAAATGCCTAGTTAAATGCATCAATGGTACCAAGGGTGCAGCAATAGCCCCCGTAATCGTGGGGGAAGGGGACGCAAGGGCTTTTGGGGTCCGTTCTTCTCCCTCTCCCCCACGTGCACGCAGATGAGTAATATTTACTTGTTCCAGTGCTACTGAGCACCATGCTATCTTTTTTGCAGGTGGGACTCCATACAATCTACTTATGCAGCTGAATGGAACCGTTCATAGATATGTTATCTGATCTTGGGGTCTGTGCACTAAACTGCATCATCCACAATAAAAGAGTAAGGAGCGCTTAGCTATTTTGTTTTGTAGGGTTTTTGACCAATTGTGCCAAAAAGTGATTATTGTTATTTGTAGAAGTTGGCGATCCTTATATTTTCAAGTTACTAAACTGCGTTACTAACGTGCGTAAAGTTGTGCGCTCAATGAGTAGAGTGTAATCAATTGCCTGTAATGCATTGCATTCTGCCCTACTCATTGAACGAAAAGACTTTACGCACGTTCTTTTACTTAACGCAATTTAGGGCATGTACCCCCATGTCACATGTCACTTCAGGGATCATTTAAAGCAGGATTGTCAGCCATAAAATCAAATTACATTTACCCACTGCTCTGTATTTATTCTGCAGTCTATAACCTGACCCTGCATTGCAAACAATATAATCATAAATGTTTCTGCTGTACTAAATATTTTCTCAGTCAGCCTGGCTCTATTTGGCACATTCCTGACGAGAGGGAAACTTGTTATCTTCCCTTCCACATTCCTGCTCTTCACCGATTGGTTGAGGGCAATCCAGTGTGAAGAGTCTGAAATACGATCTATGCTGTGCTCACATGTGTTTAAAAAACAAGCTAGATATGACTGTGCAGCTTCCAGGAGAAAAAAAAGTAAGGGAGGAAATTACATCAGGATTGTTTTCAGTCAGAGGAAGTAAAGATAGTAAATGCCCGAAAGTGAGTTCTGTTAATTTACTTTATAAAATTCACTGAAATCAAAGTGTGGAGAGTAACATACATAAGTTATGTAAGTAGAACAAGTATTTATATCCTTAAAGGGGAACTGAAGAGAGAGGTATATGGAGGCTGTTATGTTTATTTCCTTTTAGACAATACCAGTTGCCTGGCAGCCCTGCTGATCCTCTGCCTCTAATACTATTAGCCATAGCCCCTGAACAAGCATGCAGCAGATCAGGTGTTTCAGTGGTTCAGACTTATAAGTCTGATCTGACAAGACTAGCTGCATGCTTGTTCCTGGTTTTAAACAGATACTACTGCAGAGAAATAGACCAGCAGGGCCGCCAGGTAACTGGTATTGATTAAAAGGAAATAAACATGACAGCCTCCATATACCTCTCTCTTCAGTTCCCCTTTAAATATGTGTTTCTTTTCCTGGGATAATATGGCTGTCCCTGCTGCTTTAAGACAGATAGCACTATGCAATGTAATAAGGCCTCATTTAACCGCCACCTGGCCCTCCCAGTGTGAGTACAGAGTGTGCAGGGCATTGCAATAAGATGAGATGAAGACGCATTCAGGTACTTATTCCAGCTGTGTTTAAAAATGCATTTAATCCTTCTTAACTTGAATACATAACTAAATAAAACCGTGATTTATTTATAGCAGCCTGAAGTTTAGCTTTAAGCAACACTGGAGACGTCTGCTTCTTTGCCAGCAATGAGATCCTCTTCACTATAATCTGAATAATATCTCACCACTCCGGGTCGGAACCGGTTAACAGCATAAAACATGCTCATACTGAGCTGTGAAATTTTAAAAAGTTCTACTGGAAGCGGAGCCTACCACTGGCTAGTGGAGCCTAGCACTAGCAACAAAGGAAGTGGAGCCTAGCACTGGCAATAAAGGAAGTGGAGCCTAGCACTAGCAACAAAGAAAGTGGAGCCTAGCACTAGCAATAAAGGAAGTGGAGCCTAGCACTGGCAACAAAGGAAGTGGAGCCCAGCACTGGCAACAAAGGAAGTGGAGCCTTGCACTGGCAACAAAGGAAGTGGAGCCTAGCACTGGCAACAAAGGAAATGAAACCTAGGACTGGCAACAAAGCAAGTGGAGCTCAGCACTGGCAACAAAGGAAGTGGAGCCTAGCACTGGCAACAAAGGAAGTGGCGCTTAGCACTGGCAACAAAGGAAGTGGAGCCTAGCACTGGCAACAAAGGAAGTGGAGCCTAGCACTGGCAACAAAGGAAGTGGAGCCTAGCACTGGCAACAAAGGAAGTAGAGCCTATCACCGGCAACAAAGGAAGTGGAGCTCAGCACTGGCAACAAAGGAAGTGGAGCCTAGCACTGGCAACAAAGGAAGTGGAGCCTAGCACTGGCAACAAAGGAAATGGAACCTAGCACTGGCAACAAAGGAAGTGGAGCCTAGCACTGGCAACAAAGGAAGTGGAGCCTAGCACTGGCAACAAAGGAAGTGGAGCCTAGCACTGGCAACAAAGGAAGTGGAGCCTAGCACTGGCAACAAATGAAGTGGAGCCTAGCACTGGCAACAAAGGAAGTGGAGCCTAGCACTAGCAACAAAGGAAGTGGAGCCTAACACTAGCAACAAAGGAAGTGGAGCCCAGCACTGGCAACAAAGGAAGTGGAGCCCAGCACTGGCAACAAAGGAAGTGGAGCCCAGCACTGGCAACAAAGGAAGTGGAGCCCAGCACTGGCAACAAAGGAAGTGGAGCCCAGCACTGGCAACAAAGGAAGTGGAGCCCAGCACTGGCAACAAAGGAAGTGGAGCCCAGCACTGGCAACAAAGGAAGTGGAGCCCAGCACTGGCAACAAAGGAAGTGGAGCCCTGCACTGGCAACAAAGGAAGTGGAGCCTAGCACTGGCAACAAAGGAAATGGAACCTAGGACTGGCAACAAAGGAAGCGGAGCCTAGCACTAGCAACAAAGGAAGTGGAGCCTAGCACTAGCAACAAAGGAAGTGGAGCCTAGCACTAGCAACAAAGGAAGTGGAGCCTAGCACTGGCAACAAAGGAAGTGGAGCCTAGCACTAGCAACAAAGGAAGTGGAGCCTAACACTAGCAATACAGGAAGTGGAGCCTAGCACTGGCAACAAAGGAAGTGGAGCCCAGCACTGGCAACAAAGGAAGTGGAGCTCAGCACTGGCAACAAAGGAAGTGGAGCCTAGCACTGGCAACAAATGAAATGGAACCTAGCACTGGCAACAAAGGAAGTGGAGCTCAGCACTGGCAACAAAGGAAGTGGAGCCTAGCACTGGCAACAAAGGAAGTGGAGCCTAGCACTGGCAACAAAGGAAATGGAACCTAGCACTGGCAACAAAGGAAGTAGAGCTCAGCACTGGCAACAAAGGAAGTGGAGCCTAGCAGTGGCAACAAAGGAAGTGGAGCCTAGCACTGGTAACAAAGGAAGTGGAGCCTAGCACTAGCAACAAAGGAAGTGGAGCCTAGCACTGGCAACAAAGGAAGTGGAGCCTAGCACTGGCAACAAAGGAAGTGGAGCCTAGCACTGGCAACAAAGGAAGTGGAGCCCAGCACTGGCAACAAAGGAAGTGGAGCCTATCACCGGCAACAAAGGAAGTGGAGCTTAGCACTGGCAACAAAGGAAGCAGAGCCTAGGACTGGCAACAAAGGAAGTGGAGCCTAGCACTGGCAACAAAGGAAGTGGAGCCTAGGACTGGCAACAAAGGAAGTGGAGCATAGGACTAGCAACAAAGGAAATGGAGCCTAGCACTGACAACAAAGGAAGTGGAGCCTAGGACTGGCAACAAAGGAAGTGGAGCATAGGACTAGCAACAAAGGAAATGGAGCCTAGCACTGGCAACAAAGGAAGTGGAGCCTAGCACTGGCAACAAAGGAAGTGGAGCATAGGACTAGCAACAAAGGAAATGAAGCCTAGCACTAGCAACAAAGGAAGTGGAGCATAGGACTAGCAACAAAGGAAGTGGAGCCTAGCACTAGCAACAAAGGAAGTGGAGCCTAGCACTAGCAACAAAGGAAGTGGAGCTTAGGACTAGCAACAAAGGAAATGGAGCTCAGCACTGGCAACAAAGGAAGTGGAGCCTAGGACTAGCAACAAAGGAAATGGAGCCTAGCACTGGCAACAAAGGAAGTGGAGCATAGGACTGGCAACAAAGGAAGTGGAGCCTAGCACTAGCAACAAAGGAAGTGGAGCATAGGACTAGCAACAAAGGAAATGGAGCTCAGCACTGGCAACAAAGGAAGTGGAGCATAGGACTAGCAACAAAGGAAATGGAGCCTCGCACTGGCAACAAAGGAAGTGGAGCATAGGACTGGCAACAAAGGAAGTGGAGCCTAGCACTAGCAACAAAGGAAGTGGAGCATAGGACTAGCAACAAAGGAAATGGAGCTCAGCACTGGCAACAAAGGAAGTGGAGCCTAGGACTAGCAACAAAGGAAATGGAGCCTAGGACTAGCAACAAAGGAAATGGAGCCTAGGACTAGCAACAAAGAAAGTGGAGCCTAGCACTAGCAACAAAGGAAGTGGAGCCTAGCACTGGCAACAAAGGAAGTGGAGCCTAGCACTAGCAACAAAGGAAGTGGAGCATAGGACTAGCAACAAAGGAAATGGAGCCTAGGACTACCAACAAAGTAAATGGAGCTCAGCACTGGCAACAAAGGAAGTGGAGCCTAGCACTAGCAACAAAGGAAGTGGAGTCTAGCACTGGCAACACAGGAAGTGGAGCCTAGCACTGGCAACAAAGGAAGTGGAGCCTAGCACTGGCAACAAAGGAAGTGGAGCCTAGCACTGGCAACAAAGAAAGTGGACCATAGGACTAGCAACAAAGGAAGTGGAGCCTAGGACTACCAACAAAGGAAATGGAGCTCAGCACTGGCAACAAAGGAAGTGGAGTCTAGCACTAGCAACACAGGAAGTGGAGCCTAGCACTGGCAACAAAGGAAGTGGAGCCTAGCACTGGCAACAAAGGAAGTGGAGCCTAGCACTAGCAACAAAGGAAGTGGAGCCTAGCACTAGCAACAAAGGAAGTGGAGCATAGGACTAGCAACAAAGGAAATGGAGCCTAGGACTACCAACAAAGTAAATGGAGCTCAGCACTGGCAACAAAGGAAGTGGAGCCTAGCACTAGCAACAAAGGAAGTGGAGTCTAGCACTGGCAACACAGGAAGTGGAGCCTAGCACTGGCAACACAGGAAGTGGAGCCTAGCACTGGCAACAAAGGAAGTGGAGCCTAGCACTGGCAACAAAGGAAGTGGAGCCTAGCACTAGCAACAAAGAAAGTGGACCATAGGACTAGCAACAAAGGAAGTGGAGCCTAGGACTACCAACAAAGGAAATGGAGCTCAGCACTGGCAACAAAGGAAGTGGAGTCTAGCACTAGCAACACAGGAAGTGGAGCCTAGCACTGGCAACAAAGGAAGTGGAGCCTAGCACTGGCAACAAAGGAAGTGGAGCCTAGCACTAGCAACAAAGGAAGTGGAGCCTAGCACTAGCAACAAAGGAAGTGGAGCATAGGACTAGCAACAAAGGAAATGGAGCCTAGGACTAGCAACAAAGGAAATGGAGTCTAGCACTGGCAACACAGGAAGTGGAGCCTAGCACTGGCAACAAAGGAAGTGGAGTCTAGCACTGGCAACAAAGGAAGTGGAGCCTAGCACTAGCAACAAAGGAAGTGGAGTCTAGCACTGGCAACACAGGAAGTGGAGCCTAGCACTGGCAACAAAGGAAGTGGAGCCTAGCACTGGCAACAAAGGAAGTGGAGCCTAGGACTAGCAACAAAGGAAATGGAGCCTAGGACCAGCAACAAAGGAAGTGGAGCCTAACACTGGCAACAAAGGAAGTGGAGCCTAACACTAGCAACAAATGAAGTGGAGCCTAGCACTGGCAACAAAGGAAGTGGAGCCTAGGACTAGCAACAAAGGAAGTGGAGCCTAGGACTAGCAACAAAGGAAGTGGAGCCTAGCACTGGCAACAAAGGAAATGGAACCTAGCACTGGCAACAAAAGGGAGTGGAGTCTAGCACTGGCAACAAATGCCAAAAACAGCAAGGCACGATCAGCAGTGTGACTGCCTTCCTGATGTCGCTCGCCAAGCTGCAACGGTGCAGAGAATAACCTTCACTTACAACAACACAAAATTATGAACGTGTTCCCTGAGGCGGACGCATCCATAACATTCCATCAGAATTGCTATTTCGACATAGGCTCATGTCTACTGAGTCTCGGCTCGGCAAGCGGCGCGTGCAAGATATAGCGCTTCTGCTGGTGACCTTTCCGTAAATGACAAGTCATAAACAAGATTTAAACAATCTTTAGATGCACAGAGTGGACGTGGAAGGCGGTGAGAAGCAGGAGTATTACCACCTAATGGCAGGTTTAGGTTTTAAAAGAAGTATGATTGAAGAAAAGAGAATCTATTCTGAACATAATGATGTTTGCTACATGAACTTCTCAGTGGAGCGAAGAGGATTCAGTGCAAATGACTGCAGGAATTGGGAGTAGATAGATGACCCCCCCAGACACAATGTTGGGCTGAAGGCAAGAGTTCTCCTTTTACAGGAATGCGCAAAAGTGAGAGAGCTGGAGGTAGCACAGATCGGGGCGGCTATGCTTTATATTAAAACGTTTTGTTGTTTGAATCTGCCTAATTTTGGCTTCGGGGCATTTTGGCAAAATTTAATAATTTTTTTGTAGAAACCAGTAGGTCCAGTATCCAAATAGTTATTAGACCTTTTTTACATGCCCAGTTGAACGACGGGCCAGGCAGAGAAATTAGCTATCGATCTGCGCAGTAGCATAGCTTAGAAACGCCAAATAGCAATGAGAGGCACTCATTGTTATTTGGCTGTCTATACTCCGGCACTTTTATTTGCCTGAGGAGGAAGCGGGCTTGGACCTATAAAACGGGTTGCCTGTGCTAAATAAATTATTTTTGTCTTATGAGGCTGTAGTCATTGAGATAAGCCCCCTCACTCTTTTTCTATTTTCTTGTTGGTTTTAACCACGTTTTATTCACACCTGGGCGCCTCTTTACCCTATTGTGCTTACTTATACCCCCCCCACATACTGCTGTTGGGGGGTCTATTCTGGCCTCACATGGTGTAAGCCATTGTGAAAGCCAGTTTTTTTTCTAATAAAGAGACTGACCAATGCCAGTTCAGCCTTGACACCACAAGTGCTAATTGTCTTCACCTGCTTCAGGTGGTTGGTTGTCCCCTAGGGTGTCAAGTCCAAACACGTCAAATCCAGCGCAGGAGATTTGGGTGCAGCTGGCGCCACCATAGGCCATAATAGGAATTACGCCTATAGCCATAATAGGAATTACGCCTATAGCGGCGCACTGTGAGTAACTTCCTCGCCGTCAGAAGACAAGCTGAAGTTACTTTTAAAGAACACTGTAATGCCGAATTACATAATTCCCCACCATCCTGGTGGACCTGCACGGGAAATAGTAATTAACACCGCCGGGACTTGTGCAGGAGCAGGATAAGCCCTATATCGGCTGTATCCTGCGCCCAAGTCTCCCGGCGGCTATTTCATATGTATGCGTCAAGACACCCCAGCCATCCCTTCCTGCTTAAAGAAAACTAACAAAACTAACAAATTTAGAAAATCATAGGCTACTTTTGATGACATCATTATTATATTAACGTTGCTGGTGGGAAGGCAAGTGTCTATGTCTTTTTTTTTTTTTTTTACAGAGAACATAACTAGCCCTTTTGGCATGCTTGCATGTCAGTGGTGCAGAAAATGAAATGTAAATCCTGGAAGGCATAGAGTCAGCATCCTTCCCTGTGTGGTTACTACACATCTGTATCCAGGTGGCTGCAGCGAGTGATTCATTATCCTCCCCCTTCCACTCAGCAGGATGCAGAGTGATAGACCTCTTCCCGGAGATGTCAGCTTCCTGTGTGCAGCCAGGCAGATTTATCTCAACTCTGGACACCGGGCAATAGCTATAAACTTACAGCTGGCATAGAGTGAATATTAAATAATGCAGGAACTGCAGGTACAGCGGTTAGGGAAACCAGAAGGGAAATTCAGAGCACAGGGAACCGTGAGCTACGGTCATGAAAAATAAATATAATGTATGTATCTTGCCTTTGAGGAAAACCTACAGCATTTGGTGGCGTAAACAAAAAATAGGCTGTGAACGGCACAACATTTTTTTAGACAGTGGCGTAGCAATAGCGGGTGCAGAGGTTGCAACTGCATCGGGGCCCTTGGGCCAGACAGGCCCGAGGGGCCCACCCTCAACCACAGTATTAGCTCTTTATTAGTCCTGTGCTGACACTTCTATAGATGCTTTGAATACTAATAATCATTAACAAACTCTTCCCCATCCCCTTCTTGCACATCTTACACTCTGGTTGTCCTCGGCAGGTTTTGGTGCGCCGTATCAATTGTTATGTATAGGGTGCTTGGGGACCCCAATGTAACATTTGGGCCCACAGTTTCTTAGCTACGCCACTGTGTGTAGAGTGCGCCAATGCGAACAGCTTAAAGCAAATCTATAGCGACATTAAAAAGTCAGATACTTACCTATAGATATGGAAGGCTCTGGATCCTATAGAGCAGTGATGGCTAACCTTGGCACTCCAGCTGTGGTGGAACTACAAGTCCCATGAGGCATTGCAATACTATGACAGCTTTAAGCATAACTCAAGGAGGCAGAGGCATGATGGGATTTGTAGTTTTGTCACAACTGGAGTGCCAAGGTTAGCCATCACTGCTATAGAGTCTTCCCTGTCCTTTCTCGGTGGAATCATTCAAGTGCTGTCTCTCCAGTGCTGGGCCGAAATTACGCATTAGCGTAATTACGCATCGTAATTCACTACAAATGCACCGTAAGCATTACGTGTAAGGTTACAGTATTAATTAATTACGCGTAGACCGTAGGTTACGTTATTACGCGTAACAAATTACGCGTAAGACAGTAAACTCCTATTGAAATTACACAGTCTGCCGTAATCGCGTAATATTACGCTCCCGTATAATATAAAAAAGCCGCCGACTTTAAGGGTTAATAGCAAAGCCCCCTTAAGTGCTAAGGGCCTCAAATTTGGAGAATATATTAAGGAGATCAGAAGGAATAAGAGGAAAAAACTATTTTCAAAAAGACCTTATAGTTTTTGAGAAAATCGATGTTAACGTTTCAAAGGAAAAATATATACATTTAAAAACCCGCCGACTTTAATGGTTAATAGCAAAAACTGCAAGTCCCCGCCGGCTCCCGCCGTCCACCCCGCCCACAGAGGCGGGGAGGGCAGCGGGAGCCGGCGGGACTTAGCGTCCTGCACGGACCCGACAGAGCTCTGAGCTATATAGCTCAGAGCTCTCTAAGCATCTTTGTATTTGGGCTCCAAGGAGCCCCATTGGTCCTTAGCAGACCAATGGGGTTCCTTCAAATCAGAAGGAACCCCATTGGTCTGCTAAGGACCAATGGGGCTCCTTGGAGCCCAAATTCAAAGATGCTTAGAGAGCTCTGAGCTATATAGCTCAGAGCTCTGTCGGGTCCGTGCAGGACGCTAAGTCCCGCCGGCTCCCGCTGCCCTCCCCGTCTCTCCCACATGTCACCCACATGTGGGTGACAGATGTGGGCGGGGTGGACGGCGGGAGCCGGCGGGGACTTAGCGTCCTGCACGGACGCGTAAGTGTATGCGGCGGCTGAGCGGCGAGTGACGTCGGGTGCGGCGTAGTTACAATGTAACAAAGTTGTTACATTGTAATAACTTTGTTACATTGTAACTGATAGAACATTTCCGAGGCTATTGCGAGGGATCATTTATTTAAAGGGACAGGTAAGTATTAATGGTTAATTAAGAATAATAAAGGACTTTTTTCGTGGTTATGTTTTTTGTTCAATTAAAATACTTTTTCTAAGTGTTTGTGTGTTTTTTTACTTTTAACTCTTAAAGGAAATGGGTAAGAGGTACAAGTACCCCTATACTCATTTCTCCTGGGAGGGGGGGGTGGGCATCTGGGGGACCCCTTTTTAAAGGGGCCTCCCAGATGCCACCATGAACCCCCCCCCCCCCCCCCCCAGGAAATCGCGGCCTCCACCTCCACCGCCCATCGGAGGTGGAGAAGAGTCCCTTGTCCTTGGATTGGACAAGGGCTCGGAGGGGGAGGGGAAAGCTTGGCTGCCCCTCCCCTTCCGAGACCCCCCAATCCATGGACCATGGGGGCTGGTATAGTCAGGGTGCGTAGCCCCACGCGGCCGGTGCTCCGCATTCTGGCTATCCCAGCCTGCATGGGGGACAAGGGGTTAAAGAGGTCTGGGAGGGGGGACCCCACGTCGTTTTTTTTTTATATTTCCCACACTCAGAACGAAATAAGTAAAACTCTTCCCACTTGGGGGAATCTATGAAAATAATACACTATTGTTACCTGTGCAAAAAAACGGACATTTTCCGCATTTAAAAGAAATTTTTGCCCTTGAAACTTAAAAATCGATTTTCTCAAAAACTATAAGGCCTTTTTGAAAAAAATGTTTTCCTCTTATTCCCACTGATCCCCTTAATATACCCTAGAAATTTGGTGTTCCTAAATTTTAAGCAGGCTTTGCTATTAATCGTTAAAGTCGGCGGGTTTTTAAATGTATATATTTTTCCTTTGAAACGTTAACATCGATTTTCTCAAAAACTAGAAGGTCTTTTTGAAAAAAAAATTTTTCCTCTTATTCCTTCTGATCTCCTTAATATATTCTCCAAATTTGAGGCTCTCAGCAATTAAGGGGGCTTTGCTATCAACCCTTAAAGTCGGCGGCTACCTAACATTGATCCATGCGTCAACTTTTCCGCTTGGGAGCATTGCCTTACGCATTTGCTAGTAGGAAATTATGCGTCAGGCAATAACGTAGCAACCTGCATTACGGTATTCTTACGCGTAATTGCGTAAGGGCCATGCGTAATTACAGACATGAACCGTAGATAAATGTCTACGCCGTAAGCGTAATTCCGTAATAGCGTAAAATTACGTGTAATGATCCGTAAGCGTAGATTTTTCCATTACGAGCAGCACTGTGTCTCTCGTTCAAATGTGCCACCTTTTGTCCCCAAGGTCTTCTGAAGATGGGTGGCTCCATACTGTGCATGCACAAGCTCGCTCGAGTGCCCGCTTGTGCATGCACAGTACAGATCTGCCTGTCTTTGGAAGCACTCGTGTCCCCAAGGGCTCCCGAAGGCGTGTTCCACCAGTTGGTCCACTACCTGGAACTGGGCTGGCAGCACTGGAATGAGAGGGCCGAGAGAGGAGAAAGAAAGCTCTATAGGATCCAGACATGGGCGGCGCCAGGGGGGTGCAAGGGGGTGCTCAAGCACCCCCTAGAATTGTCCAAGCACCCCCAAAGCACCCCCTGGCGTGAACTGACTTCAGACGTCTAAGAGACGCCGAGTCAGTTCACAGCGGCAGCCCGAAGCAGCAGAGCAGGGCTACGGAAAGATGGCCGCCCGAAGCCCTGCTCTGCAGACTTAGCCCTGCTCGCCGGGTAATGCAGGCTGCAGGCAGGAAGTCACGTGAAGGAAGAGGATCGTGGGAGCTGCGCGCCACAAGGAGGTTGGGACAGGAAGAGTCGGGACAGGAGGTCTTCTGACTGTAGGTGAGTAAATGGGTTTTTCTTTTTTTATTTCAGGTGGTGCTGCTGATTGTGGTTAGAACTGCTGAGCATTGTGCATATTGGGGTCAGATCTGCTGAGCATTGTGCATATTGTGGTCAGATCTGCTGAGGATTGTGCATATTGGGGTCATATCTGATAACGATTGTGCGTATTAAGGTCATATCTGAAAACGATTGTGCGTATTGGGGTCATATCTGATAACGATTGTGCATATTGGGGTCATATCTGATAACGATTGTGCATATTAAGGTCATATCTGAAAACGATTGTGCGTATTGGGGTCATATCTGATAACGATTGTGCATATTGGGGTTATTGAACGTGTTTTTTGTTCAAATCTGCTCACATTACGTGTATTTTCTTGAGAAAACCTGCACGATTATGTGAATTTTCTCGGGAAAGGGTCACCAAAACTTGGGCCCCCTGTCTTTGCGTTGCACTTTTAAAGGGAACCCGAGGTGAGAATAATATTGAGGCTGCCATATTTATCTCATTTTAAGCAATACCAGCTGCCTGGCTGCCGTGTTGGTCCTCTGCCTCTAATTCTTTCAACCCTAGACCCTGAACAAGCATGCAGCAGGTCAGGGGTTTCTGACAATATTGTCAGAACTGACAAGATTAGCTGCATGCTTGTTTCTGGTGTAATTCAGTTCACTACTGCAGCCAAATAGATCAGCAGGGCTGCCAGGCAACTAGTATTGTTTAAAAGGAAATAAATATGGCAGTCTCCATATCACTCTCACCCTGGGTTCACTTTAAATTACAGTAAGCCCCGCCCTCATCCGGTCATTACCACGCCCATTTTTTCACCGCTTCGCGCGCCGCAGGTCGGCGGCTACCCCGGAAATTGGTCCAGCACGTGCATAGCACCCCCTAAAAAAAATTCCTGGAGCCGCCACTGGATCCAGAGCCTTCTTTTCTTCAGTGTTACTTTAGTGCAAAAGCAGCTGTTCGGTCAATTCTAATAGGCATGGACCATTCAGAGGCGCTGGTCTCCACTATTGAGTTAAATATCTAAAAGTGATCCCTGAGCCCATTGTTCCCCTCCTTGCACCTACCACTAGAAGCTGCTCGTTATTGACATTTTTGGTGTTTTGCATTTAACAATTTTTCTTTTTTGAAAATGATCATGTTCAAATTGAATTAAAAAGTTATAAATATAGCTTTTTTTTTTTGTCTTTTGTATTTAACAATTTTTTATTTTTTGATGCGTGTGTGTCACGGTCACTTACGTGTCCAGGGAAGGCGGCGGCTACAGACTGGTGTCCGTGGGCGTCCTTGTGTGGGTGGCCGGGCTCCTGGGGGCCTTGCTGTCCGTGCCCGCGGGTGTTATGCGCGTTAGCATGGCATGGGCGTGGAAACGCGTCCATGTGGGTGCGGACGTGCGTGCGCCCGTACGGGGCGTCCGCGTGTACATGTATTGATTGATGTACGCGTGCGTGGCGTCATGCGTACTAACGTGCGCATGCGCGGCGTGATGCGTATTGACGTGCGCGTGCGGCGCGTACGTCACTTCCGTCCAAAGGCCTATTTAAACCTGGAGAGACTAACGATCGGTGCTGTAGTATTGCAGCTTGTCCGTTCATGTATTTGTCGTGTCTCCCGTGCTTGATCTTTGAATCTGTCCTCTGCTCCTGGAATGCTGACCCTGGCCTGGCTGATTACCCGTTCCGTTGCTGAACCCTTGCCTGTCCGACTATCCGCTCTGATACCGACCTCTGCCTGGCTGACTACCCGCTCCGTTGCTGAACCCTTGCCTGTCCGACTATCCGCTCTGATACCGACCTCTGCCTGGCTGACTACTTGTTCCAGTATTGGATCCCTGCTCGTCTTCAGATCTGCTTCACTAAAGAACTCAACTTGTGCAACTAAGACTGAGAAGCTTACAATTGAACAGTCATCCTCTGGGGTTACGACCTGCAGAATATACCAATCTTGCTGCAAGGTCATTGCACAACCCCCGTGGGAGTGCCGGAGAGTCAGTTTGGTCACGCTTCTCGACGTCACACCTGCTGTCTCACTAGCGCTCCTGCCCCTTGTCTCCCACTGGTCCCTGTTTCATCTTCAGGGCCTGGGGGTGGTAAGTCGCAGGGGAGGCTGTCCTCTACAAATCGGCTGCACCTGCTCCAGGTACGTAGTTATTCTTGTGACAGTGTGGTTTTAGGGTTAGGCGTCAGGAAAGGGAGTTTTAGAGTTGGGAGTTAGGAAGGGTGGTTTTAGGGTTAGGCACCAGGAAGGGGGAATTTAGGGTTAGGCATCAGGAAGGGGGCTTTAGGGTTAGGCGCCAGGACCCCCCGTTTTAAGGTTAGGCGCCAGGAAGGTGGGTTTTAGGGTTAGGCGCCAGGAAGGTGGGTTTTAGGGTTAGGCGCCAGGAAGGTGGGTTTTAGGGTTAGGCGCCAGGAAGGGGGGTTTTAGGGTTAGGCGCCAGGAAGGGGGGTTTTAGGGTTAGGTGCCAGGAAGGGGGGTTTAGGGTTAGTCATCAGGAAGGGAGGTTTTAAGTTTAGGCATTAGAGGGGGGAGGGTTCTCTGTAGTTTGTAGTAAAATATCAGTAACATTTACCAATGTTTTACTATCGTCATTACCACTGTAACTATTTTTTCATTTTCATGTGGCACCCAATTTACAACATTATTTATCGTTTAGACTTAAATCGGCTTCAAAGGGTGCCCATTTTTCCCCGCGCCCCTATATCATGCATGCCATAGAAACAGACATGTCACTAGACTATGGCCGAGCAAGGCCTCTGTACAGCACATGGCCCAGAATCCCTGTGGTCATCAGTCTCTGCGTGTGTACACACCTTGGCACAGTGGAGTATGTAAATAGAAAAAAACACTTCTGACAGTTTATTTAAATTTATTCTATGATACACAGCGTATTCGGCAGCAGAAATGTTGTTTTCGGTGGTATTTCAAAGCGGACTGTAAGCAAAGGAAAACCAATATTCAGAGATTCAATGTGCCGCTTTCACCTCTCCAGATATAATGAGCTAAGTTTGTCGCTGAAAAGCAGGATATTTCTGTCTGCTGTTCTCATGTCAAACACTTTATTGTTTATACAGAGGAGGTGAACATGTAGTGGGCGAGAGGGGGAGGAACAGACACCACTTTATTCACAGCTAATGGCTGCTCAGCATGCAAGCTCCTTTGCTTAAAGTGGTAGTGTAACTGCTCTACGATAAATAAGAACATACTCCATGAAAAAGACAGATTTTAAAGTGTATCCCAGGCAAACCTCGGGTACAAAAAGCATAGCTCCCGACTGTCCCTCTTATGGAGGGACAATCCCTCTTTGGTAGCCATGTCCCTCTTTCTTCCTTCCTCATTTGTCCCTCTTTCAGGACTCATTTACAGACAGACAGATATATATCATAGGCAAACGCGGGGGGGGGGGGGGGGGGGGGGGGGGGGTTACAGCTGCCCAGAATCCCCCCTCAGACCAGGGCCAGTGCAGTGTCTGGGGACAGGCACAAGTTGTGATATCAGAATATCTGCAGGTATCCTGCAGGTCACAGCACCGCCCCCTTTCCTTCCCTGCTACGGTTGACTTTGGATGGAGCAGCAGTGTGTGTGCAGAGCATGGAGCAGCTCTGGGGAACGTAACAGAGTCAGGTATGAGCACAGCCCTGTGCCCTGCTGTGTGAAAGCTTCACTTTCCCCTTCATTAGCAATGTGGGCTGTCCTCATTATTATCTGTATGCAAACTGCTCCTGATCGATCCCGTTGTTGGTTGGTCGGACGGGAAATGGCATTGTGTGTACCCAGCATGATGTCCTACCATATTATTAAACTGTATTGTGAGTGGCAAGGGAGACCTTTCAGGAATCCCCTCCTTGAAAATCCAGTGTGTGCCTATATATATATATATATATATATATATATACATGCGCCCCTGGATTGTACCCTTTTTTTGTTCTTCCATTACAGTCACCAACGACCATTTTGGGGCCTTGATGGGCCCCCTTTGTCAAGGTATTAACAACTTTATAGCCCGTCACATTGTTAGTTGCCGTGTTTATAGATAATGGCAGTTTAGTGTTTCCATATTTTTTCCATGTCTACTAGTAGTAAAGATGATGACCTGCAGGCTCAAGAGGATCAAACAGCATGAAGGAATTATATGGCGAGATTTCATCATTTCTTGATCTATTTTCTATTGTTTAACTTCTCACTCCGCAATACTATCTTTTGGAAAACTGCCTATTTAAGTTCTTCTTTAAGTGGCTCTCATAGATAAAGCATCTGGCTGCTTGTCAGCTGGCACAGTAAAAAAGCAGCAATATTTGTGTCAGTTGCGCTCTGTGACTCTCAGTGTGTTGATACAAGAGAGCAAAACAGGCAAGTGACAGAGCCCCCTTGCTGTGCCACGTCACAGGCAAATAGAAAATCATTAACAGCTACTTGACGCCCCAATAACACACATAACAGGGTGTCAGCACTTAGCTGCATCACCAAGGATTTCAATGTCATGTGATTCCAGCTTCACAGATAGATTTTCACATTTTCATTGAAACTCTACGTCAATTCGCAGTTTTAAAAAACATGTCTATCTATCTGTGAGGCGGATTCAAAAAACTTCTTGGGGTTAATTCACTATAACAAATAATGTGCCTTATCAGAGTTAACACGCCTTATCAGAGTCAATGTGCCTTGTTAAAGTTAACACACCTTATCAGAGTCAACATGCCTTATCAGAGTAGCATAGCGAGTGCTACGAACTAATGCCTGCTAATTGGCAATGACGAGAGCTCCACTCGTCCTGCCCTGAGCACCTGCAGGTCCAATCACTTTAAAGGACATTATCCCTGCACTTTGATTGGCCCAATAGGCTGCCTGTCACTTGACAAGAAACTTGACAGGCAGCCTATTGGGCCAATCAAAGTGCGGGGATAATGTCCTTTAAAGTGATTGGACCTGCAGGGGCTCAGGGCAGGACGAGTGGAGCTCTCGTCATTGCCAATTAGCAGACATAAGTTAATTGCGCTTGCTATGCTACTCTGATAAGGCGTGTTAACTCTCATAAGGCACCGTAACTCTGATGCTATTTGTCTTAGTGAATCAAGCCCTTTATGAGTTATTTCTACTTGCTTAATTTTCATCTTACTTATAAAACAACTTTGCAGCTCCTTTCAGCGCTCAAAATGGTCCCGGTTTAATTTAACTGCAATGAAACCTCTCCCAATTTATTCTTAGGCCAAGGGGGGTATTGGCGGGGAGAGCCAATGAGATGGCTCGGAGAGGAGGGGAAGAGGTGTTCCTAACGCCAGAGGCAGAACTGCCTTCAGGGTAGTACAAACAGTATCTCATATGGGGCCCGTCTGTCACAAGCCCCAGTGGAGAATCACGTACCTGCTGTGATAGCTCCTGCGGCACAGCTCCTGCTGTGGGAGTTCAGCCTGAGCCAGCAGAGGATATTTTGCAGTCTAGAGGTCCCGACCCCTTCGGACGCCCAACCCCTCACGAGTATGGAGGATTGTGGTGCATGGCTTACATCCGAAAATGGCGCAGGGAGAAAAATGGCGCACCGTTCTGCCGATAAATAAAACGCTATTTACCGTTTTGCAGAGCGGTGCGCCATGAAAAACCATGCAGAGTGCTGGGGTCGGTAGTACAGGCAGCGGGGGCTGTTAGTGTAGGCAGCGGGGAGGGGGCTGGAGGAGAGAGGCAGCGGGACACTGGAGGGCATAGGTATCGGATGTATGCAGAGGCATACGTTACCTTGTCCTGGGCCGGCGATCGCTCCTTCCCTGCGCTCCTTCACTTCCTCCATTCGTTTGCTGTAGTCCTGCAGCTGGCCAATCACCATGCGGAGACTGAAGCCACATGGTGATTGGCTGGCTGCAGGACTACAGTAAACGAATGGAGGAAGTGAAGAAGCGGAGGGAAGGAGCGATCGGCGGCCGGGACAAGGTAACGTATGGCTCTGCACATCCTCCCCCGATGCCTATGCCCTCCAGCGTCCCGCTGCCTCTCTCTCTCTCCTCCCCCGACCCCCGCTGCATTTTTGACCACTTTCGCTATTTAGCGTTCTAAGTGTAAGGCACACTGCCTGCGCCATTTTTTAACACTTATAACGGTAAATAGCGTTATATAATGTAAGTCTATGGGGCGCCCTTTTTATCCCCCTGGCGCTGTGCGCCATTTTTAACTGACACCGGTGCATGTAGCACCTAAGAAGAGAGCTGTGATGCCCCCTGACTGCTGCAAAGTGTGATTTCAGAAGGAAATCTTTGAAAATCTGCTTGTTCCTGCCAGCTCACAGCCACCACCCTCACCCCCAACAGTGTGATTCTTAAATGTCTGCCGCGTGGTCCTGTTCTATGTTTCTCCCTTCCGGCTGCTCTTCATTTCCATGTCCCCTGCGTCAGTTTGATGTAATATAGGGGACAGAGTCAGATACTAGGGGCACTGTGACCACTAGAGCCCCTTATTGTCTATCCCCTGCATTACACCACACAGGCCCCACAGAAGTATAGAAGACACTGGGGAGGAGCAGAGACTAGGCAGCGTGGTGGTCACGGTCAGCTCCATACCGCAATCGATCCAAAAATGCTGTAGGTAACGCGTTTGCGATTTGCACTAATCGCAAAATGCCCACGATCGCCGCCAATTGTGGCAGTGAGAACACTGCCATAGGGTAGAACAACACTAGTACTTTTAAAAAGCGCCAGCGCTTTGGCGATTAGCGGGAAACGCCCACTAATCGCCCTAGCGTGAATGAGCCCTGAGAGTACCTTCATCAGTCACTGAGGTGAACGCTGCTAGCGACGTGCACCCGATCCGCTGCCAATCAATCGTAAAACTTTTCTGTACAAACCAATCAACTCAACTGAGTGATTTGAGCCGGAAATCGCTTGATCGGTCAATTGATCTGACCAAACGATGCACCAATTCAAATCGACGGGAGAAATCAGTGATTGTACGGCCTGTTTATCTTCTAATACGTCTCAGTCCTGCATACAGAATCACATAGTACATTATGCCTCAATTACAGTTTCCCTGTCTGATTGCTTCTTTCAAATGTCATTGGCAATTATTGCGCAGTCCCAGCCTCAGAGCGATCACTATTCTGAGGATGAATTGCTGGTTTGCCAGTAACAATTAAAGTGAAGGCATCCTTTGGACTGCTGAATTATTTGTGGCAGCTCACTGTGTTTGGTTCTGGTAGACTGCACTGAAAGCTCTAGTGTGGGCGCTCTGATGGCGGAGTTAGGGATGTCACAGAGTAAGCTCTGCTGAGGCAGCAAACACTGATGCAAATGGTTCAAAGGTCTCTGTAAAATACCGCTAAATGTCAATGTTACTGCAATGAATAATGAATAAAACAGCCTGTATTTTACAGTCTTTTTTTCTTCTTCATTTAAAGTGACACTGTAGTGAAAAAAATGCATTATATAACGCATTGTATATGTAGTACGGATAATTAATAGAATGTTAGTAGCAAAGAAAAGAGTCTCATATTTTTATTTTCAGTTGCTGCATATATATTTTCTTTAATAACATTGCATTCTCTAATATTTGAAGTTTACAAACTACATTCTGTATTTTAAACTATGAAACAGAGCAGGGCTAATGACCCTTTGAACTTTCCTACGGTAATACCTTAACCAAACAAAAAAATAAAGAAAGACAAGTTCCGTAAACAGCACTATAGCTGACCAAGCTTAGATGGCGAGCAAAGGTAACAACTGAAGTTTCTTAAGGCACGGTTCACAGTAGAGTAAAAAAAAAAAAAAAAAAAAAAAAAAAAAAAAAAAAAAAAAAAAAGGTCCATTCCGGATCGAAAGGGAACGGATCCAATGTTAACCTATGGATCTGGTCACATCTGTCCATTCAAACAGATCCATTCCGCATGATTCGCTGAACCAACCACAAGTTTCCTGCAGTACCATTTTTTCCAGTGTAACGGAAACTGAAGCGCTGCACTGGGGGCATTGAGAAAATGGAACATTTCTTCACACGTATTAAGCTGTTTGACAGGCAGGGAAGCATATTGGCTCACACTCATTAAACATTGGTGTTCCTGTTACTTAAAGAGACTCTGAAGCGAGAGTAAAACTTGCTTTTTCCCTTATATTCAGCAGGGGCATGTTTGCCCCCGCTAAAACGCTACTATCCCGCGGCAGAACGGGGGTCCTTTACCCCCCAAATCCCCCTCTGCAAAATCCACTACCAACTTGGTCTTAGATTTTGCTGCTCATGGAGGCAGAGCTAATGGCTGTAGCTCTGCCCCATGCGCGTCTATTAGCGGCGGATCTCCGCCTCTCCCCGCCCCTCTCAGTGAAGGAAGAGGCGGCAATCAGCGCTGATAGACGCGCTGAGAGGCAGGGCTGCGGCCGTTAGCCCTGCCTCAAGCAGAAAGCGATCCCCTCACAGCACGGCGGGGATTTGGGCGGTAAAGGACCCCCATTCTGCTGCGGGATAGCGGCATTTTAGCAGGGGCAAATATGCCCCTGCTGAATATAAGGGGAAAAGCGAGTTTTATTCACGCTTCAGACTCTCTTTAAGACAATTGCTGTTGGAAGGTGGCCAGTTTTCTCTCCTTTCTCTCCTAGTGTCCCCCTTCGGTGCTCTCCTCCCCCTCCATGAAGAACAGCAGCGGCGAGGCACTTACGTCCAGCCGCCGGTGGGTCTCCCCTTTGATGTGCCTGCACCTGCCGGGTCTCTCTGTGATCTGCCCTCTCTAGCCGCCGCTCGTTTACTTCCTGCAGCAGAAACAGGAAGTAGACAAGCAGCAGCTACGGAGGGCAGATCACAGCTCCCAGTGGCTGCAGGCACATCAAAATGGAGACCCGCCAGCAGCTGGACGTCACGTAAGTGCCTTGCCGCTGCTGTTCTGCATGGAGGGGAGCACCGGAGGGGGACCTTAGGAAGTGGGGGATGCTGATGCTGTCTGAGGAAGTGGTGTCACCTGGCGTCATGGGCTGTCATGGGCTGCCCGCATGCTTTGTGCCATAAGCACAACCTCTGTTGCCTAAGCAATGGCTGTTACTAGTAAAATAAATGTATCACTAGGGTAGCACACCCTACACAAGTAGCGTACAGTGCATTACCTTGCCTGTTGTAATTAGTTATTGTGGGTTGCATTAATTGCTTTATGCACACAACGCAGTCGGCATAGGTACCAGTAAAGCGGCCATGTGTTACTATGCATGGCAACATTACCAATGTTTAGTAAATATGACCCATTGGGCCCAATCCAATTCCCTTTTTCTCCTAAGTTTTTTTCTTAGGCGATATTTTCACATCTTATAAATAAAATGCCCTTTAAGCCACCAGCCAGCAAGAAAATACTTAGAATAATTTTGGCAGTACTTTTTCATCTACCTTTTGGTACTTTTTCAACTGAAGAGTGATGAAAGGTTGTAAGCAGAGGTGAAAAATGATCTCCTTGGAGAAAACTCAGGAGAAGTAGATTGGATCAGGCCCATTGTGTCATCCTATGGAGTATAGCTTTTCTTCTATAATAATAATAATCTGAACATTTGTATAGCGCTTTTCTCCTGTTGGACTCAAAGCTCTCAAGAGCTGCAGCCACTGGGACTCGCTCAAGAGGCCACCCTGCAGTGTTAGGGAGTCTTGCCTTGAACTCCTTACTGAATAGGTACTTGACCTAGCCAGGATTCGAACCCTGGTCTCCCATGTCCCAAAAGCAGAGCCCTTAACCAGTACACTATCCAGCCACCATGTGTGACTGAGGGACTCAGAATACAAGGCTGATGTTTTTCAAGGGGGATGTCTTTTAAAGTTGTCTATATGTAATACAACTAAGTTTGTACAATCTTACCACACAGTGGTAGTTGGCCCTATACCATAAAAAAGTGGTATAGGGCCACTTTGGGTAAGGGGGGATTCAAATAAAATATAGTATATAGGCAAGCCCTCATACTGTATAGATGCGGTAAGCAAAACAAAAACTGAAATCTTGCAGGCACACGGAATGGAATCATACATGGGCGGCGCTACACTGGGGCAGGCAGGGGCACTGCCCCCTCCCCCGAGAATCAATGTGCCCCCCCCCCCGAGTGCCCCCCTGCTCCAGTAGTGTGCAGTGAACAGGACAGGGTCTGTACAAAATCTCCATGTCAGCCTGTGTCTATGCAAGCTTTAAGTAAACCAAGGGTCTGATCTGTTTGCCATAAATACCTCATAATACTTGCAAAATCCCTTGTATCTGGATGACACTTATATTTTGCAAAAAATAAATCTGTCTACCTCTTTCTGATTGCATGTTACAATATTTTTAGTCAACGGGAATAGAGTCTAAAGATGGCTGAAAGCTTTCTGTTTTTCTTTTAAGTTAGCCAATAAACTAGAGCTTGTATTTTCGTACCCCCTCCCCTTGCTTGTAGAGTCGCAAGACACAGGCTGGAGGCTGGAACGATTTGTCTGTGATCTGTCCACACAGGAGCAACTTGCTAGCAAGTAAGGATTAAAGCTTGCCAGCCAACTAGCCAAGTACATCTGTAGGTAACTTTTCGAAAATAATAGCACCATCATTTGGACAATCTGCTCTGCTGAAAAGCCTCTGAGTTCTGCTTGGAATGTTTAGATTTGGTTCCCATCATTGGTGAACTAGTTAGCCTTAATTTTATCACCTGAGTTAGGCAAAAACTATCTAAAGCTTGCCATACAAACATTGATTTTGATCTTCACAATGGGCCCCACCAGCCAGCCATCATACCCCCTTTGTGCACCCTCAAAAAATTGAAGCGGGAGCCGCCACTGGAATCATGGTGGTCATTGATGTAGACCCAGGAGGCTCAATATGCTCCCAAACAGTAGTATAGAAAACTGAAAGTCCAAACAGAAGTAAAAATCATCACTATTGTAGATAAGAATAAGATGCAGTTACATCAATGCATACACTTGTATTCAAGTGTAGCAATGCAGCATTAGCAAAAGAAGGTTGATACTTATCGTCCCCTATCTTAGCTTAGCGTAACTAGAAATCACTGGATTCCCCCTGCGAAACTTGGGACAGGGCCCCTCTCCTCCTCGCTTTCTGCACAGGAAAACTGAGAACCAATTTTATTCAATCTGCCAGTGCACACTTGAATGTGTTTTCCCCATGCAGATAAAAACAGACAGCAGTGCAGCACTGCAGGCATTTTCTCTGTCAATTACATTAGATTCCATGATAAAACGTGCATGTTTTCACATATACAGAAACACACCATGTGCAGAAAACGCATACAGAAATCCGACAGATGAGTGTGCTCCTAGCCTCAGCTTATTACACTCCCTCTGACCTCCCCTAAGGAGCAGAACTGGCTCTGCAGACTTCTTCAGCATCACTACAGTACAGAACACTTAGGGAGGGGTAGAGAGGTTGGGGGCTGGGGGGCTCTACACAAGAGCCTGCTGCACAATGAAAAGGGTCTGTCTACAAATCTTTGTATGACTGATTCCTTATCAGTGGCTGAGAAGATGCAGTCATTAGAACAATTGTGCAGAGAGCAGAAAGTTTTTTCTCTTCACGCCCTTAGTTGTCAGTTTATCAGGACAGGGAAAAAGAACCTTCTCATGTGAAACTTCGATCAGACTTTGCACGCCTGGTCACCCACTCAGATCTGGGACAATAAGTATCATCCTTCTTTTGCCAATACTGAATTGCTACACCTTTTTACCTCAAAAATAGTTTGATCTGAAATTTTGGGGACTCGATTCTGAGCAAATGATTTAAATCTGCAGGGAAATGAATGGGAAAGCAGACACGCAATACAGTGCATTCAGTAGGAGATATAATGCAGGGAAAATTCAAAAGGTCACAGTAAAAAGGCTTCAAATCCTTTGTCCCTGAAAACATGGTGTGAAGTTTCCCTATAGAAACAGAATGTCCAATTTCTACTGCTTTGGAGAGAACCACCATTCAAATTACAAAAATGTGTTTAATAGAATTTTTAAACTACAATAAAAATGTAACATTTTTTGCCTTAAAGGTTACCTGAACTGAAAAGGATATGGATGCAGGAGAACAGAGGTGCCAAAAGGATAAAAGGAAGCTAAATGAGCTTAAAAAACAAATTCATGGTAAATAGAGGAGGTAGTGGTGGACTTACCTCCTCCAAGTAGACACACAACTGTAGTAAAGACAGTCAATATATTTTATTTATGAACTCCAAATATGCAACGCGTTTCGCAGGTTTGATCCCGCTTCATCAGGCAATAACAACGGAGCAATAGCATATGTGGTCAAGTAGAAGAGCCAGGCACCTCTGCTGGATATGGAGGCTGCCATAAGTATTTCCTTTTAACAATACCAGTTGCCAGGCTGTCCTGCTGATCTCTTTGGCTGCAGTCAGGTGCATAACTACAAATTACTGTCCCACCCCCCAGCAAAACTTTGATGGGATCCCCCAATGATCACACCACGTCCATTGCCTCCCCATGTGACCCTCACATCCTGGGAGGCCCACCTTGCAAAGGTCATAAAACAAGTGTGGACATCATAATCTTTACACCCCTAACAAGTGTAGCCACAAAAATACCTGGTCTGAACTATGGACCCCTTTATCAGAGGGTATGAAGTAGTGGTTTGGAGCCCCCTTACAGCTCTGGGCACCCCTGCAGTTGCAGTGGCTTCCCCCCTGTAGTTACGCCCCTGGCTGCAGTAATGTCTAAGTCACAAACCTGAAACAAGCATGCAGCTAATCTAGTTAGACTTCAGTCACTTGAACAGTACGCTTGTTCAGGGTCTATGCCTAAAAGTATTAGAGGCAGAGAATCAGCAGGGTTGCCAGGGAACTGGTATTGTTTAAGAGGAAATAAATATTGCAGCCTCCATAGCCCTCTCACTTCAAGTGTCCTTTAAAGAATATCAGAAGCTGTGTAGATGTCACACCTACCTTCCTGATCTGTGGTGATGGTAATAGATGTATGCGGCCTTCTCGACACGCTGAGCTCCGAAACTCCATTGAGCGCCTCGATTTCAAACGTGTAGTTGACATGAGACAGGAAGTCCAGGACGACCACCGAGGCGTTGACCAGGCCCGAATGCCGAGGGACAAATCGGATTCCACCACCGCAGAGTTCACAATGGTCGGGGTCTACTCCACATTTCTTGCAGATCACATTGTAGACAAGGTCCTTTCTCCCACCGGTGTCAAACGGAGGAGTCCACTCCAGATAAAGAGCCGTTTCATTCATTTGGAAATTGACATTTCTTGGAGCTGAAGGAGGTTCTGCAAGCCAAAAATAAACAATAGAGAAAATAACAAATGAGAACAATCTGGGTGACATCCCACCTCCACATAGCTTGATTTCCCAGTTGCCGTCTATGAGGCAATCATTCCTTCGATAATCAAGTCTTAGTTAGTAATCAGCCACCTACTGGGACTTTTGCAAGCTCTGCCAAGAGCACTTATTTTAGACCCTTATGAAATTGCATTTAGCTCTAGAAATCTAATGATTTAATTTAAAATGTGTTAAAAATTCATGTCTCTTTAACATCTCATCTATTTTGCAACTGAAAACTAGCCAAGGCAAGCAGAACAAAATAAATCTAATGCCGCCGAGATGGAGGATCAAAGGTTCCGTTGAGCAGGTGGTGCATTCTTAATGGTGAGAAACAATCTAAAAAAGGTCTGTCGAACTTTACAAAATGTGTTTGTTTTTCCTGTCATTCCGGAATAATGCTTCAGAATAAAATAAGACGCCGGTCTGTGATTTAAAGTGACTCTGAAGTCGCATCAGAAAAAAAAAAAAACACTGATTTACTTATGCACCTTCTGTGATCCACCAGGATCTCCAACAATCCAACAAACCTGATATAAACAAAAAAGCCAGATTAGGCTACAAAGGGCGCCTGGTGTAGCCCATATGCCAAATTCGGCTACAAAGGGCGCCTAGTGTAGCCCATGTCCCAAATTCGGCTACAAAGGGCGCCTGGTGTAGCCCATGTGCCAAATTTGGCTACAAAGGGCGCTTAGTGTAGTCCATGTCCCAAATTCGGCTACAAAGGGCGCCTGGTGTAGCCCATGTGCCAAATTCGGCTACAAAGGGCACCTGGTATAGCCTATATGGCAAATTTGGCTACAAAGGGCGCCCGGTGTAGCCCATATGCCAAATTCGGCTACAAAGGGCACCCGGTATAGCCCATATGCCAAATTCGGCTACAAAGGGTGCCTGGTGTAGCCAAAAACCTATTTTTAGTTTATAAAAAGGACGCTGTTACAGGCAAAATTTGTTGGGCTATAAAGGGGCTCTGGATAGAGCCAAGAAAAGTGATTACTATGACCTAAGTTCTCCCTACTCTCACACAGAACCCTCCCCTGGTGGTGCCTTACCATAGGACCCCCCCCCCCCCTAGTAATGCCTAGCCCTAAGACCCCCGCCTCTTGGGATGCCTAATACTACCCCCCCCTCCTGCACCCCAAATCAAAAATCTCAGCCATAATAGGGCGCTCTTTTGTAGTAGAATCAAAAACCCTGTAGCCGAAAACCTTGTAGCCGAATCAAAGATATGGGCTACAAAGGGCACCCTCTTGTAGCTGAATCAAAACCTTGTAGTCGAAAGAAAATTGGGAGCCCTTTTCACCACCTTGTAGCCCATATTTGAAGAAATAACATTAAAGTCTATGGAGAAGCCCGTATAACACAGATGGTTGAGGAGCCCTTTTCAACTGATTCCCTAGGTCGACCACAAGGGGCCGGCTCACAAAGCTGTTTCTTTAAATTTTCTAACCTTACGTATTAACTCATAATTTATCTCTGCTTGACCTCCCTGGCGGTCTATTAAAAACCGCCAGAGGGCAGCGCAGCCGGTTTTTTGTATTTATTTATTTTTTTAAATCATGTAGGAATGCCTAGGGCTCGCTACATGATAGCCCCCTACCCTCTTCTCCCGTTCAAAGAATGGGATTTCCTGGAGGGATTCCCCCATCACCATGGCGACAGGGCGGGATGACGTCACCGACGTCATCGGGAGTCCCGATCCACCCCTCAGCGCTGCCTGGCGCTGATAGGCCAGGCTGCGCAAGGGGTCTGGGGGGGGGGGGGGCGGCGCGGCGGATAGAAGCGAATCGGGGCGGCGGCAATCGGTGTGCTCACGCAGCTAGCAAAGTGCTAGCTGCGTGCAGCAAAAAAAAAAATTGTGCAAATCGGCCCAGCAGGGCCTGAGAAAACCTCCTGCGCGGCTTACCGCCAGGAAGGTTAAATGAGTTAAAGGCAAGCATGAGATAAAGGTGCTATGAAAAAAGGGCGCAGGATAAAGCCAAAATGATTATTTTTCGGTAAGGAGTAGTAAAATATCGGTTTACACAGAAATATCACTTAAAATTAGCAATTGTTTCTAAAGGGATTTTTAATGATTGTAAGTATTCCAAAGCCATATATTTTACGTGTGATCGTATGTAGGTCTTATGCTAGGTACACACCATACCATTTTCAGACAGATTTATCTGCAAGATCGATTATTTCCAACATGTCCGATCTGAATTTCGATCGATTTTCGAATTTCCGATCGATTTTCATAGAAGTGAATGAAAATCGATCGAAATTCAGATCGGACATGTTGGAAATAATTGATCTGGCAGGTAAAGCTGCAAGAAAATAGTATGGTGTGTACCTAGCATAACAAGTAATCCTAAAACACATCTCCTACCCCCACCCCGGTGGTGCCTAAGCCTAGCCCTATAGCTCATGAATTATCTCATGTATTAGCTCTACTTAAGGGCTCATTTACACTATAGCGAATCCGTATGCGGATTCGCACAGCCAATACAAGTGGATGGGCCTGTTTCCACTTGTGCGTTGTGCGGAGCGTTTTTGTGTGCGGGGAAAATCTGCACGGCAGAGCCGTCAGAATTCGCTCCCCGCACACCGCTAAGCGAATCGCATACAATGTATCTAATAGCGAAATCGCATGCGGTTTTGGCATGCGTTTTTCCCCACGATTTCGCATAGGAGGTAATGTTAATTTACACAGGCAGTGACATGGTTAAAATCGCCCACCTACTACCCTATGCGAAATCGCGGGAAAAAACGCATGCAAAATCGCACCCGCTTGCAATTTCGTCTGCGGTGATTTCCCGGCGATTCCGCACCGCACAAGTGGAATTGCAGCTTTACAGTCAAGGTTAAAAGTAAGCTTTAGGGATCAACACCAAAATATTGTAACCATTTGTTCCATAGTAATGCGCACAGTAAAAACTGTTCTCTATAAATGTCATATTTTCTTCACATAAAAATGAAAAGATGATACAAAAAACCTTTGTATTGCAGTTTGTTAGTAATTAATGGAGATACATATGGCATTTAGAATTTTGTTAACTTTTAAAGAACAAGTGACACCCATGCTAACCTAGAAATAAACACCTATATAAGTAGAAAAATAATACTACTACTTACATAACAGATGTATTGTGCTATCCACGTAACGATTCCTGTGAAATTTATAAAGGAAAAGCAGAAAATCCTATTCTAGGCAGTGGCCATCTTGCCAAGCTAATGCTGACATCATATCCTCCCTGACTCTTGTTTTCCCCCCTCCCTTCTCTTGCTCATTGTGTATTCATTAGCTGCCCTCCTCCCGGAGTCTTCAGACACTCCCACTGAGGTGTATACTAGGAACTGCACTGTCTTTTTTTATTTACACATCCAATCACTGAGTCACCACAGCCTTGCTTGTAAACACAAGTAATCAGAGGGTGTTTCTGACAAGCAGCTAGGCAGGGAAATAAATAGAAGAGGAGGAATATATTATAGATAAAAAGAACTCCCAACATTCAACTCTTTGGCACTGTTTGGCACTAGGGCCAGTGCTCCTAAAGTATGTGATAACTACAAACCATAACAGCAGAAAACGTTTTGCAAGTTTTGACTGTTGAATGCAGGATTAGCATCTTTATCACTTAATACACTCAGACCAGTTGCTGTTGAAATTTGATTTTTATGGTGACAATCCAGCTTTAAAGCGAACCTAAACACAGGACTTTCTTTCTGCTCTAAAAGATAAACGACAGCATAATATCCTTTACAGGAAAACCTCTCTTTGATACTGCTTACACAGCTCCTCGGACATGCTGCAGTGTAGTTACATCCTGGTTTCATGGAAGCACATACAGGGTTAAGCTCCTATGTTCACATACAGTATACAGTACTGGCACATGTGCAACAGATCAGACAGAGGTGTCAGCTCAAATTACAATGATTTATTACTTCCAGATAAGGGAGAATTAGACAGGCTGTTATCTCTTAATACAAACAGGGTTAGTTTTTCTGTGTTTTCCTTCTCCCCTGTGGAAAAGTTTAGGTCCTCTTTAATGGCTACTTTAAAGAGAACCCGAGGTGGGTTCTAAGAATCCTTCTTAATAGCACAGAGAGGCTGGATCTGCATATAATGCCCAGCCTCTGTTGCTATACAGCGTCCCTCCAGGCCCCCCTGGGAGCGGCCAGATCAATGGGCAGATGTAAACAGCCCGCTGGCGACACGCTGAGTGTCGCCAGCACGACGTTTGATTTATGGGGGCAGAGCAGAGTGCAGGGGGGGCTGGAGGGACGCTGTATAGCAACAGATGCTGGGCATTATATGCAGATCCAGCCTCTCTGTGCTATTAGGATTCTTAGAACCCGCCTCGGGTTCTCTTTAAGTAAAAGTTAGCTATTTAAAAAAAAAAAGCAGCTTTATGGGAAGGGTTACTAAGGCTGAAGGAGCATGCAGAGGATTAAAGCGGAACTGAAAAAAAAAGGTTTACTTACCTGGGGCTTCTGCCAGCCCCTTGCAGCCTTCCTGTCCCACAGACCCACACCGATCATCCAAGATTCTCTGTTCTCCAGCCGCCAGCTCCTTTCGATTCCGTCAACTCTGCAACTGCGCAGAGTGCACTATTAGCGCAGGGCACTATTGTGGGCGGGAATGCGATGAAAGATACACGTGGCTTGCCATTGACTTACAAGTTGACAGTACTACGGTACCAAAACTAGCTGGAGGCAGGAGAACAGAGGTTCATAGATGACTGCGAGGAGGGGGGGGGGGGGGGGGGTCAAACACTTTTTTTTTCAGTTCTGCTTTAAAGCTTCTTTCTCAATGCATAGCTCACACCTATAGATGATGAGATAAGAAAGAGGGGCACTTAAGCCACACCCATGCCACACCCCCAATCACGCCCCCAGCACACCCCTAGTTTTGCATTCCATAAACATTTTATAAGAACATTTGTTGTTTTACAATTCAAGCCACACTGGTCCTTTCTATCCTGGTTCGTTTTCCTTCATCTTAACATCTGAATATAAGAGGTATATCAATTTATTGAGAAACCGTAACCAAGAATTGAACTTCATCCTAGTCAGTAGCGGATACCCCCTTTCCCATGTGGAATCTATTCCTTTTCTCAAACGGATAATCAGGGGACTCTGTATGGCTGATTTTGTGGTGAAACCCCTCCCACAGTGTGATGTCAGCGCCTCACAGCACTGAGATACTGACATCACACTGTGGGAGCCTTGTTGCATTGTGGGAAATAACAGCGGTTTCCAAACGCCCAAAAGTGCAAGCAGCATCTCCTTCCAGTGACATCACCTGCCATCAGTAAAAATGTCACCATGTGATACATGTCAGAATGTAAATCAGGGAGGAAAGATTTTACAATGAGCAAACACTGACTAAATCATTTGTACATAATTATTGTAAAAATGAAGCACTTTTTTATTACATTATTTTCACTGGAGTTCCTCTTTAAAGGATGGGAATAAAGTTTAGAGTCAATTATATTTTTTTCAGTAGAAAAATATATACAATTACACAGATCTGTACATATGTCCTGTAGGAGGGGTACATGAGGGAGACAAAGGGATTTGGTTTCCTAAGAGGGACTGTCCCTCTGAAAAAGGGACAGTTGGGAGCTATGCTGAATGTATGGTAGCATGTCAGTAACATCTGTCTCTTGCCCTCTTAAGTGTGTGTAAGTGTATGATCCTGATTTCTGTACTAAAGTCTGTCCTTCTGTACCCAAGTTCTGTACCCATGTCTGTGTTTCCCTGTGTGTGTCTGTCACCCCCTTCCATAGCTTCCTCTAGCTGTCATCAGCATTCCCCTGCTGCTCATGACAATCTCCCAGCTGATTGATACACAGCGGCCCGTACGGGAACCGTTCAGTGAACAATCCTTACTAATAAAGACATCTTGTCATGCTAAATCTCCAAACCTTCGCTGATAACTGCTAATCAGAGATCTGAATCCATCCCATTCAGCCAGAAAAAGAATTGAACTTGTCGTGCAGTCGCAACGGCGGCTGCACAACATCTAATCCACCGCAAGAGGCCTCAAAAAAAATTAGCAAAAAAGTGTTATCATCTGTCAGGTTAATCTCAAGAGCGAGTGCGAAAATAATTTTATTAATTGAGTCCGATATCATCATTAGTCAGTAATTTCAGCTCCGATGATGACAACACTGAAATGTGTTGATTAAGTAAGTCATTAAATTGTGTTCCACACGCGGCTGTAATTTCTCACACCATATAATGTATGCCTGTGAGGTAAAATAGAGATAACTACGGTAGTTCTGCAGGAAAAAAGACAGATAGAATGAAGATACTCAAAGTGAACCTCCAGACTAAAAATCTACTCAGCAGCACTGAAAAGGCTCGGAGTTTCTTAAACAGTTCAAAGCATCAGAACTTTGTTTTTCTTACCCAAGCCTCATTTTTAGCTGCACAGAAGAAAACTGCCGGGGCATTTTTCCCCTGATGCTCTGCAAAGCATGATGGGATTTCTGATGTTCTTGTTCTCCTTCTGCTGTTTTGGCGCAAATTTGTTTTTTTTTATTATTTTGAGTTTGAGATTTGAAGCCTAGCGTGGGCAGCTGGGAGGGGTGATCAGGACACAGGACAGTTGGAACTGTGTCTCATGCTCCCTGTCACCTCCTTGTTTCAACCAAAAAGATGACTGCCCCCATGAAAGAGATGGCTGCCCTCAGGAAATCACAAACATTTGCCTGTTCTTTTAAAACAGGGTTGGTAAGAGATTATATTACCTATCTATTTTAATTAACATAACTAATGTAACTTAATGGCAGCATGCTTGTTTAGGCTGAAGTTCACGTTTAAAGGGAACCTGAAGTGAGAGGAATATGAAGGCTGCCATCTTCATTTTCTAACTATGCTGTGGCCTTGGGGACTACAATAAAGTTGGGGGGAGATTTCAGGGGGCCCGGAAGCCAGCTTTAGACGCTGGGGCAATTGCCCAGTTTGCCCCATCACTTCTGTCAGGTTTTCTCCATTCTCCTCTTTGGTGCTCTAGCACTTCTTTATTTCTACAGTGTTCTTACGGCTTTGGGCTTTGGGGCAATTGCCCAGTTTTCCACTATAGAAGTGCCGGCCTTGCACTTCTGTTGTGAGAAGCCCAGAAGCCAGATTGGGGGCCCTGAGGGGTGGTACCAGTGTTGCCAACCTCGGAAATACATTTTTACTGACAAAGCACAAAAAATTTACTGACAGAACAATTTTTTTTACTGAAAGAGATCACACATGCGCGTGGGGCGCATGTGTGATCTCTTTCAGTAAAAAAAATTGTTCTGTCAGTAAATTTTTTGTGCTTTGTCAGTAAAAATGTGCAATACACCGGCAACCACGTGGGGCGCGAATGAGGAAGAAGAGTGCAGTGGCGGACACCGGACAGGTGGGGGGGGGGCACTTTGATACATTTACATTTGGGTGATGCAACCGGGGGTTTCTGTCACTTTTGTTCTCGATTATCACAGCCCTTGCCACTGCCCACCTGATCGAGCATGCCAACCTGATCATTTCCAGCATGTCCGATTGATACATGCGATCGATACATGCAACCAATTTCGTCCCGAAATTGGTTTGATTGTCAATAAGACATGCTCTTGGTGGCACCGATTTTTATAATATCAATAATAATTGTCTTATCTGATGGTTGATCAGCCGCCGAGTCTGCAGATGTATGGCTACCTTTAGCTAGGGCACTGTACATTCCACAGTGATACGTGAACTGATAAGCAGTCAGTGGGAAAGAGAGAGGTTTTTTACTGACACCACAAAGTTTTTCATGGACTTTACTGACAGCCCAGATTTGTTGACTTTTGTACTGACTGTCAATAAATTTACTGACGGTTGGCAACACTGGGTGATACAGGAATTTGAAGGAAGAGTTCATGAAACCAGAGAGAGAGCAGATGCGCAGTGTGCCTATGTGTGAGGGGTTTTTTCAATCTTCTCTTGAGGTTCTGTGACACTGCCATCTAGTGCCCAGGCATGGACACTGTACTGCCCTATGCCTATTCAATCACTGCTAAGCCTCAGAATGTGCCCTTCACTCTGCTGATCCCAATTTCCCCCGGGCTGGATGGGTCCAGCTCTCCGAGACTGGCTATGTCCAGCACATATCCATACATTTTACACATTCAGGAAGAAACTAGTGCAAACAAATGCAAATCGGCTTTGGAAAATTCCGGCGGTAAGAAAACATGGTGTACTTGTTTATTCAGCTCAGGGAAAAAAAAAGAAAATACAAATTGAATTCTCCGCTGCAATATTTGCTTCTTGGCAGCTAACACCTTACTTTGTCCAACAGAAGTGTCAAAATATTTGCTCCTCTGCAGATGAGAAGTATGTAATGATATTTCCAGATGTATATATTATGCTGTCTTGTTCCCTGTGAACAAAACATTGATTATCTAACTCCGTATCTGACAGGCCTGGGTCACTCTCACCGAGTTCTCCGCGGAAGAAAGGTAATGGAATATTTTGTATGCAGGCTTCACAGAGCGGGAAAATGCCCACATACCAATAGCTTATATATATATCTGCAGCGGGAGCCTTCTACAGCAACTGTCAGAAGCCATTCTCACAGGAAGGTTACCGCTTAGTGACGCCAATCTAAATGTAATCCCTAATGTATCAGAATTCCAATTCCAACTTATAGGGAACCGGAAGCGAGAGATATATGGAGGCTGCCATATTTTTTGGAGGGAACCTAAAGCAAGGCTTTCACATTTATTTCCTTTTATACAAAATACCAATTTCCTGACAGCCCTGCTGATCTCTTTGGCTGCAGTAGTGACTGAATCACACACCTGAAACAAGCATGCAGCTAATTCAGCCAGACTTCAGTCAGAGAACCTGAACTGCATGCTTGTTCAGGGTCTATGGCTAAAAGTATTAAAGGCAGAGGATCGTCAGGACAGCCAGGTAATCTGCATTTTTTAAAAGGAAATACATATAGCAGCCTCTATATCCCATCCCACTTCAGGTGCATTTTAAACAATACCTGTTGTTGCAGTCCTGCTGATCTCTTTGGTTGCAGTAGCATCTGAATCACACTCCTGAGAAAAGCATGCAGCTAATTTTGTCAGATTTTTGTTCTAAACACCTGATGTGCTGTATGCTTGTTCAGGGTGTTTGGCTAAAAGTATTAGATGCAGAGGATCAGCACAAAAACGTGGCATTCTTTAAAATCAAATAAATATGTCAGCCCTTACTTTAGGTTCCCTTAAAGAGGAACTGTAGTGAACATATCGCAGTTAATACAATTACTTTTTTTTTTTTTTTACAATATTCGTTTATAGTTTACTAGCTGATTGCCCGGCGTTGCCCGGCGTTGCCCGGGTATGTATTTGGCTGGTGTTGGCTCCACCTACTTTTTCTAACCCTAACACACAATTACTCACTGACCAAGTTTGTGAGCTTTGCATTGTTTGGCACCAATAATTTGCATTGAAATGAAACAAATCTAATTGGCTGTGTGTGGCTCCACCCCCTTTTCTGAATTTGAACCCCAGTCACCCAATAACCAACTGTACCAGGTTTGAGGCCTGTGCCATTAACAGTGCAAGAATTGTAGCAATTAAATATTCCCCTTGAAAAGCAATAGGTGAAGTTTGATTCACTTTTGTAGGCTCCACCCACTTTTCTGAATATTAATCCCAGTGACCAACGTTTAAAAACCCTGCCATTAACAGAATTGCTGCAGTTTACATTTTCCCAGTGAAATTTGTATTTGTCTCCAGCTACTGATGACCCGGTGTTGCCTGTGTATGTATTTGACTGGTGTTGGCTCCACCCACTTTCTAACCCTAACACACAAACACTCAATAACCAAGTTTGTGAGCTTTGGGGTCCTTGGCATCAATAATTTGTATATTCCCATAGAAATTAAACAAATCAGATAGGCTGTTTGTGGCTCCACCCCTCTCCAGCATTTGAACCCCAGTCACCCAATGACCAACTGTAGCAGGTTTGAGGCATCTGCTATTAACAGTGTAAAAATGGCAGCAATTTAAATATTCCACTTGAAAATCAACAGGTGAATTTTGATTGGCTATTATAGGCTCCACCCACTTCCCTGAATATTAATCTCAGTCACTCAGTGACCATCAGGGCAAAGATTGGGAACCCTGAAATAAACAGTGTAAGAATGGCTACAGTTTGCACTTTCCCAGTGAAATTTGTTTTTGGCTCTGCCCACTTTTTGTAACCTGGACACAAAGTCACTACTCAATGCCCAAGTTTGTGAGTTTTGGGGTCCTTGGCATCAATAATTTGTATTTTCCCATGAAATGAAACAAATCTGATTAACTGTTTGTGGTTCTGTCCCTTTTCTGAATTTGAACCTCAGTGACCCAATGACCAACTGTACCAGGTTTGAGGCTTGTGCCATTAACGGTACAAGAATGGCAGCAATTTTAATATTCTCCTTGAAAAGTGACATGTGATTTTTGATAGGCATCTTTAGGCTCCACCCACTTTTCTGAATATTAATCCCAGTCACCCAGTAACCAGCTATGCTAAGTTTGAGAACCCTGCCATTAACAGTGAAGAAGGGCTGCAGTATACAATTTCCCAGAAAAATCTGTTTTTAACTCCTACCACTTTTTGTAACCTTGACACACAGTCACTACTCAATGACCAAGTTTGTGAGTTTTTGGGTTCCTGGCATCAAAATTGTGCTAATGGAAGCAGTTTATCCAGCAAAGAAATCTGGCTGTTTTTGGCTCTGCCCCTTTACTGAATTTGAACGCCAAACACTTAACGCCCGACTGTAGCAGGTTTGAGGCCTCTGCCATTAACAGTGTGAGAATGGCTGCAGTTTCAATATTCCCCTTGAAAATCAATAGGTGAATTTTGATTGGCTCTTGTAGGCTCCACCTACTTTTCCAAATATTAATCCTAGTCACCCAGTGACTAACTGTGTGAAGTTTGAGAACCTTGCCATTAACAGTGTAAGAAAATCTGCAGTTTGCATTTCCCCATGTAAAAAGTTAGTTGTTTTTGTCTCCGCCCACTATTTCTAATCTTGACATACAGTCACTTAATGACCAAGTTTATGAGCTTTGGGGTGTTTAGCATCAATAAGTTGCATTTTACCATTGAAATTAAACAAATCTGATTGGCTGTTTTTGGCCCGCTACCTTCAGAATTTAAACCCCAGTCTCCCAGTGACTGACTGTAGCAGATGTTAGGCCTCTGCCATTAAGAGTGCATGAATGGCAGCAATGTAAATATTCCCCTTGAAAATCAAAAGGTGAATTTTGATTGGCTGCTGTAGGCTCCACCAACTTTTCTGAATATTAGTCCCAGTCACCCATTGGCCAACTGTGTCACGTTTGAGAACCCTGCCAATAACAGAATAGCTGAAATCAATCTAACAAATCTGATTGGCTGTTTGTGGCTCCACCCCTTTAGTGAATTTGGACCCCAGTCACCCAATGACTGACTGTATCAGGTTTGAGGCCTCTGCCACTAACAGTGTAAGAATGGTAGCAATGTGAATATTCCCCTTGAAAATCAATAGGAACATTTTGATTGGCTGTTGTAGGCTCCACCCACATTTCTGAATATTCATCCCAGTCACCCAGTGGCCAATTGTGTAAAGTTTGGGAACCCTGCAATGTAAAAAATGAAGTTGTTGGCACCGCCCACTTTTTCAAACCTTGACATACAGTCACTCAATCATCAAGTTTATCAGCTTTGGGGTCCTTGGTATCAATACTTTGTATATTCCCATTGAAAAACAAACAAATCTGGCTGTTTGTGGCTGAGCGCCCTTCCTGAATTTGGACCCTAGTCACCCAGTGACCAACTGTACCAGGTTTGAGGCATCTGCTATTACCAGTATAAGAGAATGGTAGCAGATGAAACATTCCCTTTGAAAATCAAAAGGTGAATTTTTATTGGCTGTTGTAGGCTCCACCCACTTTCCAAAATCCTAATCTGTCACCCAATGACCAACTGTGCAAAGTTTGAGAACCCTGCTATTAACGGTGTAAGAATGGCTGCAGTTTATATTTTCCAGTGAAATTTGTTTTTAGCTCCGCCCACTTTTTGTAACCTTGACACACAGTCACCCAATGACCAAGTGTGTGTGTTTTCAGGTTCCTGGCATCAAAAATGTGTGATTTGAAGCAGTTTATCCACCAAGGAAATCTGATTGGCTGTATGTGGCCCCGCCCCTTTAGTGAATTTGGACCCCAGTCACCCACTGACTGACTGTAGCAAGTTTGAAGCCTCTGCCATTAAAAGTGTAAGAATAGCAGCAGTTTAAATATTCCCCTTGAAAATCAATAGGTGAATTTTGATTGGCTGTTGTAGGCTCCACCCATTTTCTTGAATCTTAATTGCATTCACCCAGTGACCAAGTGCGCCAAGTTTGAGAACCCTGCGATTAACAGTCTAAGAATGGCTGCAGTTTACATTTTACCATGTAAAATGAACGGCTGAAATTTGATTTGCTGTTTTATGCTCCGCCCACTTTCTTGGATTTGTAACCTCGGTCACCAAGTGACCAACTGTGCCAAGTGTGGGGACTCTGGCTTGATTACTGTGAGAGTGGCAGCCTTTTACATTTTTTCCATTGACTTGAATGGGTGGAATCTGATTAGCTGTTTGTAGCTCCGCCCACATGTGCAGGGGGGCCGCGAGACCCCCAGAACATATCATCCCAGGTAGTAAGGGATCTGTGTACCAAGTTTCGTTCAAATCGGTCAAGCCGTTTTTGCGTGATCGCGGCACGCACGCACGCCGCACACACACACACACACATCCGATTTTATATATATAGATTTAGTCAGGGTTTGGCCATTGTAAATTCTCTTCTCACTTTGATTTACATTTTGAAATTGATCACAGGTGTCGAAATCTTTATTCCTGTCAGGTGATCTCTGTGCAATGTTTGCTTATGGAGAATTCTAAAACCAGTAGAAATTATACAGGTCTCTGTTCTCCCACAATCAGGGCCGTTTCTAAAAAAAAAAAGGCATTCCAGGCTATTGCCTGGAGTGCTAGTGGTCCAGAGGGCACCATGCCTAGTTTAAGCCCCGCCCCAATCTTAACAACGCCCCTGAATAAAGTCCTCACCCCCACAGGCGTTTGATTACCCACTTCTGCTGCCTGTGTGCAGCTGTAGGAATATCAGTCCCTGAAGAACAGACATCACAAGGTCCAGATAGTGTAAGTTGCAGCCAGCCTCCATTGTGTCCCTCTATGCCACCTCTGTCCCCCTGTGCGTCCCTCTGTCTGCCTGTGCCTCCTTCTGTCCCCCTTTGTGTTTCCTGCTGTCTACTTGTGCCTTCTTCGGTCCCCCTGTGCTACTACTGCCCCACTGAGTCCCTCTGCACCTCCTTCCGCCCCCCCTTTGTGCCTCCTTCTGTTCACTCTGCTCCCCTTGTGCCTCCTTCTGTCCCTCTTTGTGCCGCTTTCTATTCTTTCTCTCCTCCCTTGTGCATGCATCAGTCCCCCTGTGCCACTTCTTCCCCCCTGTGCATCCCTCTGTGCCTCCCACTGTCCCCCTGAGCTCCATTCTGTCCCCCTGTGCTACCTCTGCCCCCTTGTGCATCCCTCTGCCCCCCATGCCCTGAATTTAGCGGTTAATTGCAAAGCCGCCACACACACTATTGTTACGGAAATTGCTACGTATGGTAAGGAGCAATAGTGGGAATAAGTCACAAAAAAATCAAAAAGACCTTGTCGTTTTTGAGGAAATAGATTTTAAAAATGCAAAGGAAAAATTGTTTTTTTAGTTAATTTTTCTGAATGTAAAAACCATTTTTCCTTTGCATTTTTTGCCTTGTTCCCACTCTTCCCCTTCACATACATAGCAATTTTGGTGAGGAAGCGTGTATGGGGGCAATGAATGCATGAATGCAAACATAAAATATCAAATGGGAGCAGCTAGCTATAAGGTAAACTTACATTTTTTTTAGACAGCAAGGAGAGGTGGCAGCGCTTCCCAAAACAGGCTGCATCCTATCCCTGCTGTCTAAAAAACGTGAGAATGACTATTATGTAGGATGACACATTTTGCGGATGAGTGCCTCTTCTTCAGGTCAATATAAATGTCTTGCTGAAAGCAAAGTAACACGGAGCGCCCATAGATTAAAACGTGTCATCCTAGTGTTTTAATAAATAGTCATTGTCATCTTGTGATGTCTGTTGACTTTCTCAAGATAGGCCAACTTTTATGTTTTAGGCCCGGTTCACATTGGCGGTCGCCGTCCGGAATCGCCGTGCCGGAGCCGGACCGCATGCGGAACGGACGGAACGGACGCACGGCACAGCAATGAAAGTCTTTGCATCCGTTCACATGCATCCGTTCCGTCCGGACCGGAGCCGGACCGGATCCGGACTCCGGCGTAAGATCCAACATGCGCTATTTTTTGGTCCGGCTCCTCCGGCAGACGTATCCGGAGCGGAGCCGGACTGTTGCATCCGGCCAATACAAATCAATGAGAACCGGAGAGCGCACAACACACTGGCCGTAAAAAACGGACGCTCCACCCCACCTCCCATGCTTCCTCCATGCTATAGCGGCCATCCTGGACGGGGACACATGGGCCCAGCGCCCACAGAGTGGAGCAGCAGCGCCTGGAAAAATGGGTGCAGGGGATTGCCGCTAGTAAAATATTGCTAAACTTATTAGCGATATTCTACTACTGCATTTTGATAGTAAAATATCTGTAGTATTTACCGATATTTTACTATGGCTAAACCTAACACTACTCTCACACAGAACCCTTTCATGGTGGTGCCTAACCCTAAGATCCCCCCGATGGTGCCCAACCCTTAGATCCCCCCCAGTGGTGCCTAACCCTAAGACTCCCCCCGGTGGTGCTAAACTATAAGGCCCCTCCTGGTGGTGCCTAACCCTAAGACCTCCCCCAGTTATGTCTAAATTTTACCCCCCTGGTGGCACCTAACCCTAAATTCCCCTCCTAAAGCTAATCACCCCTCTCTCGTAAAGCCGCTATATGTGGCTATGAAGGTCAATTTTGATGGCCGCTATGCAATGCCGCAATTTAGTTATCCGCAAGCCAAATTTTTTCTGCAAGCCTGTCTGCCGAAATTACCCCCTCTTGCTGTTAATCGGGTGCCTCCAGGCGCCAAAATTTACTTTCATAGCCGCATACCGCAGCTATTTTAAAAGGTTTGCGGCAAAGAAGGTAAAATTCGGCACCCTCTAGCGGCCACTGTCATGCGCCCAAATTTCCCTATCATGCTGCCAAATGCGAATTATATTATAGGTTACCTATGGTGGTGCCATTTTTTTCCGGAAAGGGCTCCTGCACCCTTTTTTCTGCTTAGCTCAGGAGCGCCTGCTAAACAAAATCGCAAATCTTTTCACGAGCAAAATCATTCCCAAAACACATATTTTAACAATGTTTTAGTTATCTCGCAAGAGTTCCGTTTTAAAATAACTCGGAAATAATATGCGCCATTCAGACTTATTGCCAAAATAGCTCCAATGTTGTCCAAATCAACATCTCTTCTGTTTCACTCAATGTGAATAATGAGCGGTTACGGCAACGACACTAGAGAACAAATTACATGGTTCCCTATATTTATTGATTTAATTACTATGAACCGATTAATGCAAAAAAAAAAAATCCCGGTTTTTTGAATACCAGAATAATATCAATTATATTATTAGCACCACTGAGAAAAAAAAAATATATAAAAAAAGATAGCGAACTGTAATACTGAAAAAAAAATATATACCCTCTTTACTGAAGGGCCCTTACGCCAATTTGCATGACGATTAAATAGCTTTTTAATTGCCATTAAATTATGCTGGCTAAACTGTGATTTCATGCAAATATTAAGCTGTAATGACATACAGTGAATCATTTAGCAAGATTTAGAACTTGGAACAAAGAGGGACAATTAATTCCGATCCTCAGATTTAACAATATAATGTGTCACTGGGCTGTTTATGAATATGGCCTGATTGCTTTGTTATCATTTATAAATTATGCAGAGATGAAGTTCCATAACCTACAAGAAGACATTTTTTTTTCCTCTACAAAGCCTTCTGTGATTCTTAAAGGCTGGGTGGTTTATACTGCTAGATCTTACGGAGAATCATCAATCATTTGATGTTCGCCTACTGCCGTTCATTAGGTACCGGGATTCCTTTCTTTGCTTTTTGACTTTGAAGGTTCATTGTTACCTTCAGCCATTCCATGCATTTGCTATGTACTGTATTTCTTGGACTATAAGACTCACTTTTTCTCCCCCAAAAGCGGGGGGAAAAAATCACTGCGTCTTATAGTCCAAATGCAGGGAGTTCTTGACTTGTGAACGCCTGCCCATACAGACCTCCAACCTGCCACAAGGTCGGGGACTCCTTATACTGTGCCCATGCAGAGAAGGACACAGGACCCAAAGGGGCATAGAGGGGGACAGAGGCGGACACAGGAGGACACAAAGGGGACAGGGAGGCACAAGAGGTACAAGGGGGCATGAGGTACAAAGGGGGCATAATCCACAAGATTCCCCCATGGATGCACCAGGTTTAGTATATATTTTTTTTCCCCTGGTTTTGGTCCTCCAAACCTAGGTGTGTCTTATGGTTAGGAGCGTCTTATAGTCCGAAAAATACGGTAATTCTGCTTATTAAAGGTGAATTTTTTTTAAAGGACACTCGAAGTGAAAATGATATGGAGGCTGCCATATTTATTCTGCAATGCAATAGACCACTGTGAACTAGCCTAAAGAAGACCATCGATGAAAAAATAAGCCTGTGCAGAGTAAGGCACTCTATTACTGCTGCACAGATCGGCGGTTGGTAGGGATAATCACTCGCCTCCTCCTCCTATGGCACTACAGCTCAATTTGAGCCCTGATCTACTTCAGTTTCCTGCCCCATCCATCTTTGTGGTTTCCAGAGCTTCTCTGAAGGTTTCTTAACTATTAGGTTTTTACCGGAACAGGTTGTTATCCTATTGCCCAACCCCCAGACTAGGAGGACCTGGGTATCCTATTTAGTCTGGAATATCACCTTTGACTTGTCCGGCTAGGGATACACTACCAGTAGCTAGGCTACCAGGTTCACTTGTTCACGCAAGCCCCACCACAGCGACAAAATAAGGATACCTGCTTGTCCATAACTCATTTGAAGTCAGAAACTCCCCCATCCATCTGCATGATAGACCATCCGCAGCCATTTTTCTGAATTCTTCCGAAGCTCTGTGTTTCCACGACCTGCCACAACTTAATAGTAACCATTTAGGCTGCAACTGCCGAGCAGAGGTGTTGTCCACAGCTACAGAACACTTTAGAAAGTGGGGCAGAGTTTCTGACATTAATGAATTATGGGCGAGCAGGTGAATGATTAACCTAACCAGTAATAGAGACCCTTACATTTTTTTACCGATGGTCCTCTTTAAAGTACCAACCCTAGAACCTACCTGTGTGAACATTTTATTTTTTTTCATTGCAAGACTTCATAAACCAGTCCTTTATCTCAAAGGAAGTGGTGGACTTCTGCTCACCTCTCACAACCACAGATCATCAGGATCCATAAACTAGATCACTCCCAGAGTGCACCTCAAACCTTTGGAGCCATAGCTTTCTGTCATGCTGCCCCTACCCTTTGGAAATCCCTAACACACCCAGTAAAGACAGCCCCATCCCTGGAGTTATTCAAATCTAGACTGAAAAGCTACCTGCTTAGCCTGGCATTTGCAGAGTTATAGAATCATTGCCAAAACGTACCAGTCAATCAACCAATTAGTGGTCTGAGCAATGCTTATGCACTTTGAGTCCTACAGGAGCAAAGCGCCTTGCAAATGTTGTTTGTTGTTGCTGTTGTCTGACAAATATTTATTGGTTTGTATTGGTATCCAGATAAATGATTGATATTATTCATATATCAATTGTACACATCTAGGCCACATCTGAGAATGTATGGTGGCCTGAATTTACAAGTCTGCAGGTTTACCAAATTACAGAACAATATGTAAAAACTGGTCTATGATTTCCTCATATACAACATATGAAATATGCGGCTCTTGTCTATACAATGCAACAAACAGACATCTGTTGTTTTGCTACGCTGACAACTGGGTTGGCATGTTTTGCTATAAATACAATCATACCTTATTTTGAATGTTTCCAGTTACTTGCTATATATACCAGGACTTTTTCCAACAATCATTCTTTCTGAATGCTATCAGGTGTGATGATTTGTGGGTGTGGGGTGCTGACAGAACGGGTCCTAAAAACACCATTTAAAAAAAAAAAAAGGCACATGGAAGTAGGCTAGTAGAGTATTGGCAATGTTACTGATATACAGTCAGTGTTGCCAACTCATCCCTTTAATTACTGACACATCTAAGTTATACAGGTTCTGGGGCTATTTGCACATAATCAGTGCCTTAACTGCATTTACCTAGCCACAAAACCTGTATAATTCATATGTGTCAGTAATTAACCACTTTACCCCTGGCGGTACAAATTTCTCCGTCCCTTTTTTCCCTCCTAAAAAACCAGGGACGGAGAAATCCATACCTTCCGCGCTCCCGCCGCTGTCCGCGCTACCGCCGCTCGTGCGCGCACACCCGCCGCTTGTGCATGCCGCCGCCCGCTTGCCCGGAGATCAATGAACGGGAAAATCCATTCCCGTTCGTTGATCTAAGCCCCCGCAATGATCTGCTGCTTCTTTCAGAAACAGCGCGATCATTGCGAGTCTCCCAGCCTCCTACTGCTTCCTGTAAGCGTCCTTCCGGTCGCTTACAGGTCGCATGTAAACATACTCACTGTGGCCATCTTGTGTCCAAATAGTAAACTACACCCTAATGCATTTTACACATACAAATAAATTGTTTTAGATAATAAATTAACTCATTACCTCCCACACTCCCCAATTTATTTATTTTTTTTTTTTTTTAAATATATATACAATAAAAAAAAAAACATAAATAGTTACCTTAGGGACTGAACTTTTTAAATATTTATGTCAAGAGGGTATAACACTGTTACTTTATAAACTACGGGCTTGTAATTAGGGATGGATGCAAAACTGAAAAAAATGCACCTTTATTTCCAAATAAAATATTGGGGCCAAACATTGTGATAGGGACATAATTTAAACGGTTTTATAATCGGGAATAATGGGCAAATAAATTTCATGGGTTTTAATTACAGTAGCATGCATTATTTAAAAACTATAATGGCCGAAAACTGAAAATAATATTTTTTTCCCACATTTTTTCCTATTTTCCCCATTAAAACACATTTAGAATAAAATAATTCTTGGCATAATGTCCCACCTAAAGAAAGCCTAATTGGTGGCGGAAAAAACAAGATATAGTTCATTTCATTGCGATAAGTAATAATAAAGTTATAGACGAATGAATGGACGGAGCGCTGAAAGGTGAAAATTGCTCTGGTGGTCAGGAGGTAAAACCCCTCAGTGGTGAAGTGGTTAAAGGGATGAGTTGGCAACACTGTATACAGTACTACTATTGTGGTAATGCCAGTAATAAAATACCAGTAATGTTGCTAACATTCTACTATCACTACCATCGAACACCTATTCTAATGCTGCGTACACACTGGCGACTATGGTCGTTTGAAACAGCTCATTAACGATCGTTCCGCCGCCAATCAGGGAAAGATCTTTACCCAAAGATCATTAAGACGAACGACAAAAGAACGACATCGGGAAGATGGAAATATCCAACCTGACGGATCGTATCTACCGACAATCGTTACAAAACTATAGTGTGTACAGACATCGGCCGAGAACGATCGTTACAAGGGCCAATGCGCCTGCGTTGAATTCTGCCCAGCTTCAGTACTTCCTTTGTAGCGCGGCCGTAAAGATTGTTACATTGCTCATTTCAATTAAACTTTGTTTTCAAGTTAACAATCATATATTTTTATCTATTGTAACTCCATGTCAGTGTTTTTTTTTTAATTTTATATAAATATGTACGCAAAATTTCCTTCTGATCGTTCTTTTCTGCGAGAACTATCGTTAAAATGTGTATGATGATCGCTGCATCCCATCGTTGCATACCAATCTTTCCAATATCGTTAGTCTGGTAACTATCGTTCTTTGCAAACGATAGTTATCGCAAGTGTGTACGAAGCATAACTCTCACTCTAATCCTTCCCTCTACCTGCCATCAGGGCCGGTACTAGGTGAAATAGGGCCCCAGGGCAAAGAAAACCCCAAAGGGGCTCCTAGGTGATAAAAGTGATGGGGCGGAGACTTGAAACCTGCTATTAGCGATGTCGGCGAATGGTTCCCGAACTGTTCGCCGGTGAACCCCTCACCCTGTACTACTTCCGGGTCGCTATGACCCGGAGTAGTATGGCTGCGCTGGCCCGGCAGTGCGCGTCCTAGATCGCGCTACTGTTGCCTGGCACTTTCTGCGCATGTGCATGACGTCATGAGTGATGTCACGCTCATGCGCAGAGAGTGCCCGGCAACAGGCACTCGATCAAGGATGCGCACTGCCGGTCCAGCGCAGCCGTACTACTCCGGGTCATAGCCACACGGAAGTAGTACTGACCCATAGGGATTCGCTGGTGAACGGTTCGCCGCTACCTCTACCTGCTATATAAACCCTAAAAGGGACTGGGAGGCGGGGGCACGGAAGGTGACGACTATGCATGCTAGATGAACTTGCAGACTGCTAACTAAACAGTAAAAGTGACCCTGTAGTGGTGGTGGTGGTGGTGGTGGTGGTGGTGGGGGGGGGGGGGGGTGCGGGGGATAAGCATGCAAGATAAACTTGAAGCCTATCGAAACCAGCCCCCTCCCCACCTTCCACTACTGGGTCATGTCCAAGGTTTAGATAGCTGTCTGCAGGTCCCTCTGTCAGGGGTGTAACTAGAAGTCACTGGGCCCCCCTGTGCAACCTTGGATGAGGGCCCCCTCCCGCCAAACTACCCCCCCCCCCCCCCTGCACAGGTAAACTGAGAACCAACATTATTCAGTTGGCTAGTGCACACTTGAATGTGTTTTCCCTATGCAGATAAACACACACAGCAGTGAAGCAGTGCAGACATTTTTACTATTAATTGCATTAGCTTCTGTGATTAAACGTGCATGTTTCCACACATACAGACACACATGGGGCTTCATTCACTAAACCGTGATAACTCATATCACAGCTACGGTAGCGTTTTTTTTGCACTTTCGCACGCAATACGAATTTTCACGTGAAAATTCGCGATTAACGCTACTGCGGCCGTGATATGAGTTATCATGGTTTAGTGAATCGAGCCCTTTGTGTGCAGCAAACACATGCAGAAAACCGACAGAGGAGTGTCCTCCTAGCCTCAGCTTATTACACTCACTCTGTCCATCTCTGATGGAGCAGAACTGGCTCTGCAGACTCCTCCAGCATCACTACAGTACAGAGCAGTTTGGGAGGGGTAGAGAGGCTGGGGGTAGAGCAGCGCTGTACACAAGACCCTGCTGCACACTGAATAGGGACTGTCTACAAATATTTGTCTGCAAAACTTTGTATAATTCATTGTTAGTGGCTGAGCAGATGCAGTTATTGGAATAATTGCGCAGAGAGCATAACGTTTTTTCTCTCTCCGTGCTCTTTATTGTCAGTTTATCAGGACAGGGAAAATAAACTTTTCCCCCACTGGGTCCCTGTGGCTTCTGGGTGTTCCTCCGCGAAACGCATTGTTTATTTTAAATACATTTGTAATTTCTTAGTACTTCTTAGTACTTCACTCTTATTATTCCCCCACAAGGTGGGCTGGCAATTGTTAGAACGCCGTTCACTTCCAGGCACTGCTTGCCGTACATGCGAGCGTCCTGGTTCTCTATAGCAACCAGCACCAGGAGGATCTTGGTAGCGTGACGTCACATCCGCCCCGCGAGTGAAGGAGAGCCCGATCCCCGGCTCGGCTTAGTGGGACGCAAGCGCACCGTGGCTGTGTACGCTGTGCCAGCCAACGGAGAATCAGGTGAGACCTGTCCAATAGGAGGATTGTATACAGTCTTCGGAAGCTCTGAGCGCCCCTCTTTTATATTCTCCCCATGTCTTTGGCAGTTGTAATTTATATAGTGCAATCCTGTGCTTTCTACCCCTCCACATAAAATCAGTGAACGCTTTATGTAGTCTTTGGATATCATTGTGTCTAAGTAACATTGGAATATTTTGCATGAGGTACAGAAGTTTTCCAAATGAGACCATTTCAAGAAGGCATGCTTTCCCTGTTAAGTTCAGGGGTAGATTTTTCCAAGTTTGAATCTGTCCTATAATTGTAACTATTAATTTTTTAACATTCAAGACATAGAGCGCCCCTGGGTTTCTTGCTAGTACAATACCAAGGTATTTTATATTATGGTGAGCTATTTTAATTGGAAGCCGTGCCGCCCATCTGTTATATAAAAGAAAAGTTCCGACTTTTCTTTGTTCATCTTAAATCCTGTAAAGCTTTCAATATCGTCGAAAAATTTCAGGATGAGCTAACCTATTTGATCTATCCCTTGCTTACAGAAGTTGTTCTCTGCCAGGAAAAGTTTTATGGCTGTAATGCCATATCAGTGACGGTTACGCTAGGATTCAACAAGCCAGGATCCGACAAGATAGAAGCTGTCACTTGCATGCTGGAAGATTAACTCTTTCAGTAAATAAAAGAAAACAAGGTACACAGCCTAGTTAATATAGAAGAGTGGGGTTTCTTGACACCCTAAGGAAAAAAGACACAGAGACAATAGATGTCTAAATCACAGCAGTTTAGTCGCTAATGGATGGTGTATAAAATAAAAAAAGGACTACTCATAAAGGTGGGTTGCAATAGGCGCAACCAACCACTTGAGGCAGGTCGAGACAATGAACCCGACTACACTGGGGGTGTCCCAGTGGGACTGGATACAGTTGCTCTCTTAGGTCAAAACAGCTGGATGTCACAATAGCGTCCACCATATGACACCAGAGGGATTCCCTCTAACCTTGATGGGATGGGGATGTAATGCACACAATAAGGGTAAAGAGGCAACCAGGTAACTATAAAATTAGGCCCTCAAGGTCTCTCATGGTGCGCAATACTATTGGCATTGCAGCACTTGTATTGGCCTGAGGAAGCGGGCTCAGACCACTGAAATGCGTTGCTTGTGCATAGTAAATCTTATTGTCTTATTTGACTGTCGTCATTGAGGTAAGCCACCTCATTTTTCTACCTTTTATTTGATTTTTAACCTTACGTGGGTGCCTCCTTACCCTTATTGTGCAGTTATTAATATATTATTTAGCACTTTACATACACATATTTATCTCATCATGTCACGTCACCTCAGGTACAATTTAAAGACACTAAAGTCTCGTTTTTTACCTTATTTTTTTATTCATCCTTCTTCAGCATTAAATTCTAAGCTGAATCACTGCATCCCCGCTGCAGAATGAGTTATTTATAGCCCTGAAATTGCCCTGAAAAGTTCCAGGGCGCGCATCATTGTGTTTCCTGATAGAGGCAGAGCTTTGCGCAGCAGCTCTGCCTCTACTCCAGTCAATCTCTGCCTCTCCCCGCCCCTCTGTCTTTTTTCACTGAGAGGGGTGGGGAGAGGAGGAGATTGACTGGATAGGAGGCAGAACTACCGCGCAAAGCTCTGCCTCTACCGGGCAGAAAAATCGACGACTTGCATAGTCGTGGAAGTTTGCAGGTCAATTTCATGGCTATAAATAACTCATTCTGCCGCGGGATGCGTTGATTCAGCTTAGAATTTAATGCTGAAGAAGGATGAATAAGAAAATAAGGTAAAAAACGAGACTTCAAGTGTCACTTTAAATAGCAGCACAAGTTGTTATCCCAGGCAGGGAAGACGTTATACAATTTGAGTATAAAAAGAAGAAGCAAAAAGCATAAGACTCACTTGTACAAGCCATGGCCGGCGAGTCTTTCTCTGCCCGGAAATAGCCCTTCTCACACTGGCAGACAGTCGTAGCCTCGACGTAGGTGAAGCTGTGCGGAGGACATTTGGAGCATTTGATATTCCCAGCAAACGCCTTGTAGAATCCAGGCCGACACGCTGCAAGACACAAGACAAGTCGGTCAATGTTTGCCGTCCCTCCACCCATTCATTTCATCTGTCATTCCGTGCTGACAGTCCTGCTCGGGCTCGCCGTGTGAGCTCGGTGTGACTGCAGGCCAGTCACTTCATCTCACGCCTCCTCAGACAGCACAATTAGATTGTAAATCCTCGCAGGCACTGCTTCATTATGTCTGTTTTCCCACACTGACAGTAACTAATTGCAAAAAGGATCATTTTTAACTCAGGGAAGCCTTAGAAAGAAAGCCAGGATTATGTATCCCCGGGTCCTGTCCCACCAGAAGCAGGGAAATGTGGGCGCCTGCGGTAAATGGACAGTTTGGGAGCCATCATTAGTACTAATATTAAATTAGTTGCAACCGGGCGCCTAAGCAGAAATCTGGGCGTCCCAGTAAAATTCATAGTTGTTATTATTGGTTTTCTTTTTTTATGCGTCAGATTTTCGCCCCGAGGAAGCAGTTAAAGAGAGTCTTAAACCTTCTAAAAAAAAACTCTTTTTATTTGACATTGATCTTCAGCAATATCAGCAGTGCTAAAACGCTGCATTCCTGTGGCAGAACAATGTCAATAAATCCACCAAATTCCCGGGTCAAAATGTGGGGAGCGCTTCCTGACAGAGGCAGAGCTTAGTGCTGTAGCTCTGCTGTCAATCCCCGCTGATCACTGTCTCTCCCTGCCACTCTCAGTCTTCTTTCACTGAGAGGGGCGGGGGAGAGGTGGCGATCAGCGGGGATTGATGCTAATGAAGGCAGAGCTACAGCGCTAAGCTCTGCCTTCCCCGGCAGCAAAATGTGGGGGGTTTAATGACATCGTTCTGCCGTGGGAATGCGGCTTTTTAGGACAGCTGATATTGCTGAAGATAAATGTCAAATAAGAGGATTTTTAGAATGCTTCAGACTTCTTTAAGGTTAGGTGTCAGGAAATGGGTTTGTGGTAGTGGTGGTGGTGGGGGGGATGTTAAGGTTAACCACCAAGAAGGGTGTTTGCGCTATGGGAGCGATTAAGGTTAGGTGTCAGGAAAGGAATTAATGCTTATCTTATCTCTTTGTTCACTGTTAACTAATTCCTTTCACACTTTTCTGAAGGCAAATCTGACCGCAGACTGAGCCATGAGGTGAGGGTGGATTCCCTCACAGTGCATCTGTTAACTCTGTGTGTGAGAGAGAGAAAGCTTTGCCTTTCTCTGACTAAGCTTTCTGCAGAGAGTAGAGGAAATGTATCTTATGTGCAACATAAACATTTGTAATTGTGTGTGTGAAACATGACACCTGACAGGCTTTCCATATAACTCTGCTTCAATATTACACTGTCCTTAGCATGTCAGACTGCAGAGATTCACCTTTACAAATGAGACATTCCAAAGATAGCTAAAATCTACACACTTTTGCCTCTGATACTTAACATAAAAAGTAGGAAAATGTTTACACAGGTACTTAGACATTATTTGTACATTGTCATTTTAGAACACTGGGTCTAATAGTGTTCCTTTAAGGTTAGGTGTCAGGAAGGGGGTTTGTGGTGGGGGTGGACAGTTAAGGTTAGACGTCAGGAAGGGGGGTTTGAGGTGGTGGTGGGAGGTATTAAGGTTAGGCATCAAGAATGGGGTGTGCTCTGGGGGAATCGTTAAGGTTAGGTGTCAGGAAAGGTGTTAATGGCAGGGGTGGACAGGTACGTTTAGGCATTAGGAAGGGGGTTTGCACGGGGGGGGGGGGGTTAAAGGTAATTGTCAGTAAAGAGATTAATGGCTGGGGTGGACGCGAGCAAGGTTAGGCATTAGCAAGGAGGTTTGTGGTGGTGGTGGGTGGTTAAGGTTAGGCGTCAAGAAGGGGGTTTGTGTTGGGGGTGGACAGTTATGGTTAGGTGGCAGGAAGTAGGGTTTTAAAGGTTAGGCATCAGAGGGGATGGTTAGGATAAAGCATTGGAGGGGTGGTTAGGGTTAAGCATTAGAGGGGGTGGTTAGGGTTAGGCATCGGAGGGGGGTGGTTAGGTTTAGGCATCAGAGGAGGGTGGTTAGAGTTAGGCATCAGAGGGGGATGGTTAGGGTTAAGCATTGGAGGGGGAGGTTTCTGTGTGAGAGCAGGGTTAGGTTTAGCTGTAGTAAAATATTGGTAATATTAACCGATATTTTACTAACAAAATTAACACTCTAAATAGTCGAATATCAGTCAATGTAACCTATATTCTACTATCGGCAAATTTCCTGGTGCCTTTATTTCACGTACGCGTCCCTTCTTCTGCCTGACTTTGTAAAATATTGTCAGTGCCGCGTGCATATGTCATAATATACAGATATATATAAATATTTTATCGGCTGAGAAACTGTGCTTAGCAGCTACACTCCGGGGCACTAAACCTGCTTCTGCTCTGACTAAACAGGATTCATGTCGGCCAACTTCTCTGGCAGTTAGCTGGCACTTACAGTAATGTTCCCAGTAACACGGCAAGTGGCTGAGCTTAAAGTCGAATTCGGGGCAAACAGGAAAATAGTCACTAGTAAATCCGGTTATGTGTTCGATAAAAAATGATGAAATGATGTTTTCAAGCATAATTCCTGGGGAAAAAATATTTTACTTTTACATAGAGTGTTGAAGGGGTTAGAATGTGGTTTGGGTTTTTATTGCTGATTTACAGTGATGACTGGAGATGAGAATTGAAATTCAACAACATAATGTTTGTTTTTGGGTTCTTTTATTTATTTATTTATTTATTTTTTGCTTTACATAGAATATGAACTCTGCTGGGCTAAACTGGATCTTTGCACAAGGCTGATAAGACTGTAAATGTTAATGACCAACGCCTGTCATCTAAATTGACTAATCAGCTGATAGGTACTTAAAGTGGTATGAAACTTTTCTGTTCTAAAAGATTATTTACATCGTAAAATCTTCTACCACGAAAGAAAAGAAAAAAAAAATTGCAGCTGAACAGAACATCATTCAAACAGTTAAACACAGCGCACTTTGTTCTAAAGAGAAACGCTCATTGATTCCTTGTAAAGCTTCTGGCCGCATCCAAAGAGGTGATAACAGTATATTTTGTTTACATATCTTTATTAGATACATTTAGTAAACATTAGCAGTGCTGAAACTGAGCTCTCTCTGCTTCTAGTATGTGTGCAGCAGAGAAGTGATCACTAGATAGATTTGCATATATACATACAGCAGCTATGAAATAAAATGCAATGGGAGCTCTCAGAGCAGATAAACTGTACTTTGGGAACAAGACAATATTACTTATGCACAAAAGCAAACATGATAACTGTATGGATAATAAAAAGTAGAAAAACACATTTTTGTTGAATGTTATATCAGAGTTTTATCCCACTTTTAGTTTATGAACTAGGCCGCATGTATACTTTTCTACCCCTAAGTTCTTGTGGCTCTCTTATGTGCAGCCCCTCTTCCATGTATGAGAAGTCAATAGAATCGCTAACTTTATGGAAATAGCAAGGTGACAATCATCAACCGACAATCGTTTTGGGGCCTCGCAGGTTCCCCCTTTGTCAGGTTATTCAGACAAAAGATTTTACCAAATACTCTTCTGCCCAAACACCTTAATAAAGGGGTCCATGTGAGGTCCTGAAATGAGTAACGTTCATTGGTTTACAAAGATCTTATGTGTACATTGAGACAATAAACCAACTGATTCTGTACCTAATGTTTAACGTCCATGTATTGCAGCCCCCTTCCCATTCCATGTCCTTTCTCTTGTTCAATTTAACATCCATGCACAACAGGCAGCATGTTATGGCAGCAATGCTCACTCTACTCATGTGCCACCAGTCGCACTTATTGCGCAGTGTGCAGCACGGAATGCTCTGCTGGCAATGGCATAAGCACCATGATATTGCCATGCGCTGCCTGCACATGGCAATTTGCTGTAGCTACTTGAATCAGGCCCAAGGAGAGAAAAGTAATGGGATTAACCGATAAAAATAAATCATTCTTAAAGTGGATCCGAGATAAACTTTTACTCATTGCATCATTGTGTTCCTTACGTATAGTTTATAGGGCATTCTTCAAGCCTAATACTTTTTTTTTTTTTAAATACCCTAATTCCCTATAAACCAAACAAGCCTCGCTCACAGCTCCTCCAGTGCCTTGGCACTCTGAGACCCATGTAGCAAGGGCTTATGGGAGCTCAGTTTGGGCAGGAGTAGGAGGTTGTTACTAGCCAGAGATTTCAGAGGCAGAGGGGAGGAGAGGGGAGTGAAGTTTTCACAGGCTGAGGGCTGGAGATGCAGAGCAGCTTGCCTGTGTGTAACGATCACAAGCAGAACATGGCTGCTCTCATTGTATCACAGGAAGAAATAATCATATACTCCAGTGCCTTGGCACTCTGAGACCCATGTAGCAAGGGCTTATGGGAGCTCAGTCTGGGCAGGAGTAGGAGGAGGTTACTAGCCAGAGATTTCAGAGGCAGAGGGGAGGAGAGGGGAGTGAAGGTTTCACAGGCTGAGGGCTGGAGATGCAGAGCAGCTTGCCTGTGTGTAATGATCACAAGCAGAACATGGCTGCTCTCATTGTATCACAGGAAGAAATAATCATATACTGTTGAAGCTGTTTGCAGCTAGATTTGCTGTGTAAACTATGTAAACTTTAGATAAGATATTTAGACAAGTTACGTGTAATAGTTAATTTTTAATCTTGGATCTGCTTTAAGGTAAAACAGTTGAGGGAGATAATTGATGAGATAAAACAGATAAGGGGATAATTCATGGGATAAACCAGTGTGACTAGTGTGACTCAAGTTACTTACGTAACATGAGCGTTGCTATGGTAATGTGTGTTACACAAGTAGCCTAGCATGTTATACCCTAGCAACGCTTGCATTACCTGGGTAATGCATGTTGCTCTCGATGCACAATGCGCACTACCTTGCTATCATAATTATTGGTAACATTTCAGTGCTCTCTCTGTGCATAGCAACTTTACTAAAGTTTTGTGCATATGCTCCAGGGAGAGATAAATCCTGGATTAAAAAGGAAAATTCAAGAGATAAGCCAGATAAGGAGAGGTAATCCATTAGATACAGTTTGTGAATCAACCTTATTGTTTGAAAAGGTGTCAGGGGCCGTATTTGGGAGGGAGGGGTTGTCTGTACAAGGGGACAGTACATGCTGGTAAAGAGGGGACAGTGCCATAGAGGATCAGGTCATTAGAGCACAGGGATCGTCAGGCATCTAATAGATGCATGTGTTAAATACCGGTAATCGGGGGCCCAAGCGGTGAGTTGGGCGTCCGATGCGGGCAGGAGTCGATTGTCTCAGTTGTTTGGGTGAGTGTGTTAGGAGGTTCAGTTAGGGCATTGGTGGGGTGTTTAGTAGTGATGCTCAAATACCCCTTTTTAAAATTCGAGTTTGGTCGAATTCGAATAGTAAATTATTCGAGGTCAGTCGAATATTCGAGTCGAATAATTTTTACTATTCGATTCGACCTCGGACTTCGAGCTCACTATTCGAGTCGGTATTCGAGCTCACTATTCGAGCTGACTATTCGAATTGGCCTTAAATAGCTTCCAACACTTGTTTTGAGGGTGAATGATGCAAGAAACATCTTTTTTTCCAAGTAACAACAGCAAGTGATTATGTGGGGATGTTCCTTTAAAAAAAAATGTGGAAAGAGAAGTTGTGTCCTAAATTTTGTTCAGTAGTGTTACTGTATATACTTGTTCTTCTTCTTCTTTATCTTTCTTCTTCTTCTAGATCTTCTTCTATATCTTCTTCTTCTTCTTCTTCTTCTTCTTCTTCTTCATCTTCTTCTTCTTCTTCTTCTTCATCATCTTCTTCTTCTTCTTCTTCTTCTTCATCATCTTCTTCTTCATCTTCTTCATCTTCTTCTTCATCTTCATCTTCATCTTCTTCTTCTTCTTCATCTTCATCTTCTTCATCTTCTTCTTCTTCATCTTCTTCTTCTTCTTCTTCTTCATCTTCTTCTTCTTCATCTTCTTCTTCTTCATCTTCTTCTTCTTCTTCTTCTTCATCTTCTTCTTCTTCATCTTCTTCTTCTTCATCTTCTTCTTCTTCTTCTTCTTCTTCTTCATCTTCTTCTTCTTCATCTTCTTCTTCTTTTTCATCTTCTTTTTCATCTTCTTCTTCATCTTCTTCTTCATCTTCTTCTTCATCTTCTTCTTCTTCATCTTCTTCATCTTCTTCTTCTTTATCTTCTTCTTCTTTTTCATCTTCTTCTTCATCATCTTCACGTATTTCTCTTTTCAATTTTTTTTTAAAGAAATGCAGCTATTTTTGAGCGTAACAAATAGCTGGTGGGCGCACGCATGTTGGAAGCGCCATTGTATGTGCTCCCTGGCAGTGGAAACACAAAGACAGCAGGAGGTAAATTCAGCAGCAGGAGGAGGAGGATGAGTGTGTGGCAGCAGGCAGTCAATGAGGCAGGCAGCTCGCCGTGACATAATAGCCCTGGTACCTAGCGGTGATACCAGGGCTGTAAATAAACACAACAGGAGGTCCCAGACAGCGGTCGTGCAGCCCACATTGTGTCCAATACACAACTGGGACAACACAGTTTTCAACCCGGGCACCTCAGAAAAATTAAACCTTTTTTTTTTTTTAATGGTTTTTTGGTTTTTGGTTTTACAACCAATATAGCTATTGTTTGACGTAATAGCTGGTGGCAGAGTGGCAGCAGAAGAAGGTAATTCTGTGTACCCTGGCAGTGGGAAACACAGACAGACAGCAGCAGCAGGAGGAGGAATGGAGGAGTAGGCGAGCAGCTATTGTTTGACGTAATAGCTGGTGGCAGAGTGGCAGCAGAAGGTAAATCATCTGTGTACCCTGGCAGTGGGAAACACAGACAGACAGCAGCAGCAGCAGCAGGAGGAGGTATGGAGGAGCAGTGTGAGTGTGGCAGCAGGTAGGCAGCGTGACATAATAGCCCTGGTACCTAGCGGTGATACCAGGGCTGTAAATAAACACAACAGGAGGTCCCAGACAGCGGTCGTGCAGCCCACATTGTGTCCAATACACAACTGGGACAACACAGTTTTCAACCCGGGCACCTCAGAAAAATTAAACCTTTTTTTTTTTTTTAATGTTTTTTTGGTTTTTGGTTTTACAACCAATATAGCTATTGTTTGACGTAATAGCTGGTGGCAGAGTGGCAGCAGAAGAAGGTAATTCTGTGTACCCTGGCAGTGGGAAACACAGACAGACAGCAGAAGGGCAGTACACAGCAGCCCACTGTAGGTGTAAAATGTGTGGCTGCAGGCGACGTAATAGTCAAAGTGAACCAGGCTGGCTTAGTGAGCAGGAGCCAGGAGGTGGTAAAGGGTGGTAAGGCACATTAACGATGGTTCCGGCAGCCAGTTCATGTCCCCCTCTCGCCGACAACAGGGGCCAGGAACTCGCCTTCCACCCACGCCTGGTTCATCTTGAGAAACGTCAGTCTGTCCACAGACTTGTGAGACAGACGTGAGCGTTTCTCGGTGACCACGCCACCAGCTGCACTGAAGCAGCGCTCGGACAGCACGCTGGAAGGGGGGCAGGACAGCACTTCCAGGGCGTACTGCGCCAGCTCGCTCCAGATCTCCATGCGCTTGAGCCAATACTCCATGGGATCAACAGGGGCATCGCTGTCAAGCCCGCTGTACGACCCCATGTAGTCAGCCACCATGCGGGTCAGGCGCTGGCTGTGACCGGAGGAGGATGCTGCTGCATGCATCTCCTCTCTAGTCACTGCTGCCGGAGCCTCTACAGTCCTGTAGAGCTCGTGGCTGAGAGACAGCAGGTCTGTGGGGCGCTTGCTGCTGCTGGATGCAGGCACCTGCTGCTGCCTCTGTGCTGGCTGCTGGACAGTGGGGGTGGAAGGCTGGGGGAAGGCTTCCTCCAAGCGCTCAACAAGGGCCTGCTGCAAGCTCCTTATTTGTTGCGCTGGGTCTCCTCCTGCAGGCGGCAGGAACTGGCTCAACTTCCCCTTGAGGCGTGGGTCCAACATCATGCTGATCCAGATCTCCTCCCTCTGCTTCATCTGGATCACCCTGGGGTCCCTGCGCAGGCACGTCAGCATGTGCGCTGCCATTGGGAAGAGGCGGGCCACGTCTGCTGGCACATCAACGTCAGTGCTGTCCTCATCCTCCTCCTCTGCCGCCTCATCCTCTCTCCACCCCCGCACCAACTCAGCTGCGCTGTGCTGAACCCCCTCATCAGCAGCCAGGTCAGGGACCTCCACCAAGTCCTCCTCCTCCTCCCCCTCAGAGGTGGACTGCGCAGCTGGTTGCCGCTCCTGCTGGTCCAAGGCTGCCGCTCCCTGTTCCAGCAAAGCATCGAGGGCCCTGTTCAGCAGAGAAACCAGGGGCACCCACTCGCAGACCATAGCATGGTCCCTGCTCACCATGTTTGTGGCCTGCAGGAAGGGAGCCAGCACAAAGCACACCTGCTGCATGTGCCTCCAGTCATCATCGGGGACGATGGACGGGATGTTGCTGGTCTTGTCCCTTCTCTGAGCTGCGGAAACAGTGGCCAGGGCAAGGTACTGTTTGACAGCGTGCCTCTGTTCAACCAGACGCTCCAACATCGCCAGGGTGGAGTTCCAGCGAGTCGGAACGTCAAGGATCAGCCGATGGCGTGGCAGATCCAGCTCCTTTTGCACGTCTTCCAGGCTCGCACAGGCTGCAGCCGAGCGCCGGAAGTGACGCACAACATTCCTTGACGTTTCCAGCAGTTCGCCCATCCCCTGGTAGGTGCGCAGGAACTTCTGCACCACCAGGTTCAGCACGTGGGCAAGACAGGGGATGTGGGTCAGGTTTCCCCTGTCTATTGCGGCAACCAGATTGGCCCCATTGTCGGCCACCACCTCTCCGACTCTGAGGCCTCTGGGGGTCAGCCAAATCCTCTCCTGCTCCTGGAGTTTGGCCAACACATGGGTTGCCGTCAGCTTGGTCTTCCCAAGGCTGACCAAGTGCAGCAGCGCTTGGCAGTGGCGGGCCTTCACGCTGCTGCTGAGGCGGGGGGTTTGGCCAGGTGTGCCGGAGGATGGCAGAGGATCGGAGGAACCTGCTGCAGTTCCCCTGACCCTGCGGGGTGGCACCACCCACTGTGTTGCTGCTGCTGCTGTGCCCGCTGCTGCTCTCCCATCCTCACCCCCTTCCACCAAGCTGACCCAGTGGACAGTGAAGGACAGGTAGCGGCCTGTCCCGAAGCGGCTGCTCCAGGAGTCCATGGTGACGTGGACCCTTTCACCAACCGCGTGCTCCAGCCCTCGCTCCACATTGGCCATCACAAAGCGGTGCAGTGCAGGAATGGCCTTGCGGGCAAAGAAGTGTCTGCTGGGGAGCTGCCAGTCTGGGGCTGCGCAAGCAAGCAGCGCACGAATGTCGCTCCCCTCCTGCACGAGCGTGTACGGCAGGAGTTGGGAGCACATGGCCCGTGCCGGCAAGCCGTTCAGCTGCCGCACGCGACGGCTGCTGGGAGGCAGAGCCCTAACCACCCCCTGGAAGGACTCGCTCAAAAGGCTCTGGCGTGGCCTTTTGCTGACACGGGAATCAGCAGACACAGCAGAGGAGGCCACTGAGGACTGGCTGCCAGAACAGGCCTCAGTGTCGGCGGCAGGAGTTGCAGAGGGGGGAGGAGCAGTGCGTTTCCGCACTCCTGCTGGTGCTGCTGGAGGAGCAGGAGGGCGGGTGGCTGCTGTTGCTGCTGCTGCTGCTGAAGGCTGTGCAGTGATGGGTGTGGTGCCACTGCCAGCACCAGATGCCTTCAGCCTCTGGAACTCCTCATGCTGGTGGAAATGTTTAGCCGCAAGGTGGTTGATGAGCGAGCTGGTGCAGAACTTTAAGGGGTCTGCACCTCTGCTCAACTTCCGCTGACAGTGGTTGCAAGTGGCGTACTTGCTGTACACAGTGGGCATGGTGAAATATCGCCAGATTGGTGACTTAAACATCCCCCTACGGCATGGAAGCGCTGCTGCCTGTCTCCCTGTGGTGGTTGGGGGGGGGGGGCTTGGGGGGCTTGGGTGCGGCTGGTGGTGGTACTGGCAGATGCTGCTGCTGCTGCTGCTGAGCCTGAGACACCAGCAGGCTGTGGGACCTGCCTACTGCTGCTGCCAATGCTTGCAATGATGCGCCTCCTTGCAAGGCCCACAAGAGCATCCTCCTCCTCCTCCTCAGAGCTGCTGAGGACGACATCCCCTGGAGGTGGTGGCACCCAGTCTCTGTCTGTCACCGGGTCATCATCATCCTCCCCCTCCTGAAACATGTCCTGCTGGGATGAGGACCCCCCAAACTCCTCTCCTGATGCATGGATGGGCTGCTTGACTGTCGCCACAGTCTTGCTGTCCAATCCCTCATCCCCCAAAGTGCCCATCAGCATCTCCTCCTCAAGATCGCCAACAACAGCAGACAATTTACTCATGATGCCTGGGGTCAAAAGACTGCTGAATGACAGGTCGGCGAGTGACGGTGAACTGGCCTCCTCCCCAGACCCTGCTGGGCGGCTGCTGCGAACAGGGGTGGTGGTGGTGGTGGTGGTGAGGGTGGAGGCCTCGGATGCAGAGCTGATGGCGGGCTGCTCATCCTCCGTCATGAGTTGCACCACAGTGTCTGCATCCTTTTCCTCAATGGGACGTTTCCGACCCGGCTGGAGGAAAATGGGAGCAGGTGCTACACGCTGCTGCTGCTGTGTCTCTGCAGCGTGAGTTGCAGATGCTCCTGCTGGGCGGCGCCCAAGGCGTCCACGGCCAGTGGCTATGGGAGGAATGTTAGCCACTGACGCTGCTGCTGCTGCTGCGGAACTGTGCATGGTGGCGCGCCCGCGGCCGCGGCTTGCCACAATGCTGCTCCCTCTCCTCCTGATTCCCTTGCTGCCCTTCCCCTTGCCCAAACCGCGCTGGCTGCCACTTCCAGACATCTTCAATGTTTTGGGCGTATAGAGAAAAGTTTTTTAAAAGGGCGGCTGAAAAGTGGGGTACTTTAATGGAGTGGGTTGGTTGGTGAGGTGACTGAGTGAGTGTCCCCTAGTACAGTAAGTAAGTAGTAACAGTCAGGAAGTACAACTAGCAGTTACAATAATCAGTAGTAATCACAAGTAAATTTAGTGTGTGTACACTCAGACAGTGAGTGCACGCACGCAGGAGCTAGTAGCCTATGGACAGTGACTGAGTGTCCTAGACTCCTAGTACAGTAAGAGTAAGTAGTAACAGTAAGTAGAACTAACTAATTACGATAATCAATCAGCGATCAGAAGGAAATAGAGTGTGTGTTGTGTGTGTACACTCAGACAGTGAGTGCACGCACGCAGGAGCTAGTAGCCTATGAACACAGTGACTGAGTGTCCTAGACTCCTAGTACAGTAAGAGTAAGTAGTAACAGTAAGTAGAACTAACTAATTACAATAATCAATCAGCGATCAGAAGGAAATGGAGTGTGGGTGTGTGTACACTCAGACAGTGAGTGCACGCACGCAGGAGCTAGTAGCCTATGAACACAGTGACTGAGTGTCCTAGACTCCTAGTACAGTAAGAGTAAGTAGTAACAGTAAGAAGAACTAACTAATTACAATAATCAATCAGCGATCAGAAGGAAATGGAGTGTGGGTGTGTGTACACTCAGACAGTGAGTGCACGCACGCAGGAGCTAGTAGCCTATGAACACAGTGACTGAGTGTCCTAGACTCCTAGTACAGTAAGAGTAAGTAGTAACAGTAAGTAGAACTAACTAATTACAATAATCAATCAGCGATCAGAAGGAAATGGAGTGTGGGTGTGTGTACACTCAGACAGTGAGTGCACGCACGCAGGAGCTAGTAGCCTATGAACACAGTGACTGAGTGTCCTAGACTCCTAGTACAGTAAGAGTAAGTAGTAACAGTAAGAAGAACTAACTAATTACAATAATCAATCAGCGATCAGAAGGAAATGGAGTGTGGGTGTGTGTACACTCAGACAGTGAGTGCACGCACGCAGGAGCTAGTAGCCTATCAACACAGTGACTGAGTGTCCTAGACTCCTAGTACAGTAAGAGTAAGTAGTAACAGTAAGTAGAACTAACTAATTACAATAATCAATCAGCGATCAGAAGGAAATGGAGTGTGGGTGTGTGTACACTCAGACAGTGAGTGCACGCACGCAGGAGCTAGTAGCCTATGAACACAGTGACTGAGTGTCCTAGACTCCTAGTACAGTAAGAGTAAGTAGTAACAGTAAGTAGAACTAACTAATTACAATAATCAATCAGCGATCAGAAGGAAATGGAGTGTGGGTGTGTGTACACTCAGACAGTGAGTGCACGCACGCAGGAGCTAGTAGACTATGAACACAGTGACTGAGTGTCCTAGACTCCTAGTACAGTAAGAGTAAGTAGTAACAGTAAGTAGAACTAACTAATTACAATAATCAATCAGCGATCAGAAGGAAATGGAGTGTGGGTGTGTGTACACTCAGACAGTGAGTGCACGCACGCAGGAGCTAGTAGCCTATGAACACAGTGACTGAGTGTCCTAGACTCCTAGTACAGTAAGAGTAAGTAGTAACAGTAAGTAGAACTAACTAATTACAATAATCAATCAGCGATCAGAAGGAAATGGAGTGTGGGTGTGTGTACACTCAGACAGTGAGTGCACGCACGCAGGAGCTAGTAGCCTATGAACACAGTGACTGAGTGTCCTAGACTCCTAGTACAGTAAGAGTAAGTAGTAACAGTAAGAAGAACTAACTAATTACAATAATCAATCAGCGATCAGAAGGAAATGGAGTGTGGGTGTGTGTACACTCAGACAGTGAGTGCACGCACGCAGGAGCTAGTAGCCTATCAACACAGTGACTGAGTGTCCTAGACTCCTAGTACAGTAAGAGTAAGTAGTAACAGTAAGTAGAACTAACTAATTACAATAATCAATCAGCGATCAGAAGGAAATGGAGTGTGGGTGTGTGTACACTCAGACAGTGAGTGCACGCACGCAGGAGCTAGTAGCCTATGAACACAGTGACTGAGTGTCCTAGACTCCTAGTACAGTAAGAGTAAGTAGTAACAGTAAGTAGAACTAACTAATTACAATAATCAATCAGCGATCAGAAGGAAATGGAGTGTGGGTGTGTGTACACTCAGACAGTGAGTGCACGCACGCAGGAGCTAGTAGCCTATGAACACAGTGACTGAGTGTCCTAGACTCCTAGTACAGTAAGAGTAAGTAGTAACAGTAAGTAGAACTAACTAATTACAATAATCAATCAGCGATCAGAAGGAAATGGAGTGTGGGTGTGTGTACACTCAGACAGTGAGTGCACGCACGCAGGAGCTAGTAGCCTATGAACACAGTGACTGAGTGTCCTAGACTCCTAGTACAGTAAGAGTAAGTAGTAACAGTAAGAAGAACTAACTAATTACAATAATCAATCAGCGATCAGAAGGAAATGGAGTGTGGGTGTGTGTACACTCAGACAGTGAGTGCACGCACGCAGGAGCTAGTAGCCTATCAACACAGTGACTGAGTGTCCTAGACTCCTAGTACAGTAAGAGTAAGTAGTAACAGTAAGTAGAACTAACTAATTACAATAATCAATCAGCGATCAGAAGGAAATGGAGTGTGGGTGTGTGTACACTCAGACAGTGAGTGCACGCACGCAGGAGCTAGTAGCCTATGAACACAGTGACTGAGTGTCCTAGACTCCTAGTACAGTAAGAGTAAGTAGTAACAGTAAGTAGAACTAACTAATTACAATAATCAATCAGCGATCAGAAGGAAATGGAGTGTGGGTGTGTGTACACTCAGACAGTGAGTGCACGCACGCAGGAGCTAGTAGCCTATGAACACAGTGACTGAGTGTCCTAGACTCCTAGTACAGTAAGAGTAAGTAGTAACAGTAAGTAGAACTAACTAATTACAATAATCAATCAGCGATCAGAAGGAAATGGAGTGTGGGTGTGTGTACACTCAGACAGTGAGTGCACGCACGCAGGAGCTAGTAGCCTATGAACACAGTGACTGAGTGTCCTAGACTCCTAGTACAGTAAGAGTAAGTAGTAACAGTAAGAAGAACTAACTAATTACAATAATCAATCAGCGATCAGAAGGAAATGGAGTGTGGGTGTGTGTACACTCAGACAGTGAGTGCACGCACGCAGGAGCTAGTAGCCTATCAACACAGTGACTGAGTGTCCTAGACTCCTAGTACAGTAAGAGTAAGTAGTAACAGTAAGTAGAACTAACTAATTACAATAATCAATCAGCGATCAGAAGGAAATGGAGTGTGGGTGTGTGTACACTCAGACAGTGAGTGCACGCACGCAGGAGCTAGTAGCCTATGAACACAGTGACTGAGTGTCCTAGACTCCTAGTACAGTAAGAGTAAGTAGTAACAGTAAGTAGAACTAACTAATTACAATAATCAATCAGCGATCAGAAGGAAATGGAGTGTGGGTGTGTGTACACTCAGACAGTGAGTGCACGCACGCAGGAGCTAGTAGCCTATGAACACAGTGACTGAGTGTCCTAGACTCCTAGTACAGTAAGAGTAAGTAGTAACAGTAAGTAGAACTAACTAATTACAATAATCAATCAGCGATCAGAAGGAAATGGAGTGTGGGTGTGTGTACACTCAGACAGTGAGTGACCGCACGCAGGAGCTAGTAGCCTATGGACAGTGACTGAGTGTCCTAGACTCCTAGTACAGTAAGAGTAACTAGTAACAGTAAGTAGAACTAACTAATTACAATAATCAATCAGCGATCAGAAGGAAATAGAGTGTGTGTACACACAGACAGTGAGTGAGTGCACACACGCAGGAGCTAGCTAGTAGCCTATAAACAGTGACAGTCAGTGAGTGTCCTACTCCTAGTACAGTATAACTACAATACTATTAGTAAAGGACAGCAGAAATACTGGTATAGATGAGAGAAATAAACAGAGGACAGCTGCCCACAGAGGCAAGGCCCCCCTGAGGCCTAAACCTGTAAGCTTGCAGCAGCTGCCTGTCTCTAATGTAACACACAAGCTACTAACTAAAATACAATGTCTATCTAACTAACAACAATATAGGTGTATATGGCAGGTGTAGGTGAGCAAAAATGCTAGGTAAATGATCACAATAGAGCACTTGCTAAGCCAAAGCACAAAGGAGCAACTCTCTCTCTGTACAAGTCTCAGGCAAGCATGGAGAAACGGAACATGGCGGCCGCTATTTATAGGGTAGGGGCTGGCCAGGGTCCCCCTCTGTGATTGGCTGCCGTCAGAGGGCCTGGGAGCCCTCTGATTGGCTCTAAGGACATCAATCTGGGCTATGACGCTATTCGAGCTCGGTACCGAGCTCGAATAGCGCCGGGTTGCTCGAATAGCTCGAATAGTGAATGGGCTATTCGAGTGTACTCGGATAGCCCATTCGAATAGCTCCAGCTATTCGGAGCTCGAATACCGAGCTCGAATAGCTGGAAAAGAGCTCGAATATTCGAGCTACTCGAATATTCGAGCTCTGCTGAGCACCACTGGTGTTTAGACATTTAGTGGGTGGTTCAAGTTCGGCACATACCGGGGCGGAAGGGGGGGGGGGGGGGGGAGGTATTTGGTGGGGAGTCCAGCACTTAGTGTTTACACACTTACAATAGGATTCGGCATTAGGCAGAGAGGATCAGTTTTCGCACTTAAAGAAATGGTTAAGCATCAGAAGGGGGGGGGGGGGGGGGGTTGTTTATGCATTTAGAAGGGAGAGTTCAGGTGCAAATGGGTGTCGGGTAGTGCATAGTAAAGTATTGGTTTTGGTAAATTGATTTGGTAATTTAAATTAGCGATATTTTACTATTAGCGGCACCACCCAACGCCCAACTCAAGCAGTACCACCACAACATGTACTCCTGCCATAGTTTCACTTGAGATTGTCATCTAACCAGTAACCACACCACTTAACTTGAGGAATCATTGGGCTCTATCTATGCCACGACTATGTACAGAGGTTGTCAGTGATTTTGATGATTTCTGCTCGTGTTCATAAATTATTATATACCTCTTTTCTACAGTACAATTTTGTTTGACTTTTGACGTTTTGGCAAGTAAACGGACCGGATCCTGATCGGATCCTGACTTGATCCTGATCAGAACCATATGGTTCCGATCTGGATCCGGTCCGTTTGTATCAGGCATGCATCAGGCTGCCATCCAGATCCGTGGGCAAAAAATAGCGAAATTTAAAAAAAAAAATGTTGGGGTCAGCAGAAGGTGCACCTGGTGCACCTGTAGAATCAGGCTCCTCCACTGTAGGCCTCACCTCCACCTCCGACATTCTGCCAAACAGCTTCAGCATGTCTGTCACTGCTGCTCCACTCTAGACATGCTTGGCCCATGTGTCCCCATCCGAAATGGCCGCTTGGATACGCATAGGAAGTGGAGTAGAACTTCAGGTTTTTGTAGGCAGTGTGTTCTGTGCCTTCCGTTCCCCATTGGTTTCTGTGTTCCTGATGGTGCTGTCAGGCTCAGGTCCGGCTCCGGTCCGGGTGCATGGGCCGGAGATCCGGACCCAAAAAATAGCGCATGTTGGAAAAGAGTCCGGAGTCCGGATCCGATCCGGCTCCGTACTGTACGGAACGGACGTGTGTGAACGTCCGCATAGCCTTTACATTGCTATGCGGAAAGTACGTTCTGTTTGTACAGTATGCAGTCCGGATCAGATCCGGAAAATCCTTGCTTTCGCAGCATCCGGAAAATGCTTTCGCAGCATTAAACTTGCAAATCGTCAGCTCGTCTCGGGCTATTTTTAACTCCGCCGCCGTGCAATAAAAACGTCAAGGGTGCAATCGTTTTTTTGTAGCAAGGCTTCCATCGTGTACAAAGTTAGCAACTCATAAGCGAGGATGTGGCGGTCCTTAATTTGATGATTGAAAATGCAAGGCGACCAATCAGATTTCGTGAATATTAGCGGACAAACAGGATGAGCGCTAAGCTGATTTAAAGGCTAACCAGATATTAGAATTTTTTTTGTAATGCAAACAGCTTTTCCATTGCCTCTTTATTTCTGACTGTGAGATATTTTCATTGTTGTACTGTTCAGTCTAGCAGAGGAAGCAGTCATCAATCATCTTTTGGTGGCCTGCCAGCTCTGGACTAATGACAAGTGATGCACGCTCCTAGAGAGGGTACCTGTGTGATGGGCAAAATAGATAGATTTTAAAGAGGAACTTCAGCCTAAACAAACATACTGTCATTAAGTTACATTAGTTATGTTAATTAAAATAGATAGGTAATATAATTTCTTACCCACCCTGTTTTAAAAGAGCAGGCAAATGTTTGAGTTCATGAGGGCAGCCATCTTTTTGTTTGAAAGGGGGCGACAGGGAGCATGAGACACAGTTCCAACTGCCCTGTGTGCTGATCACCCCTCCCAGTTGCTAGGCAACGTGAATAACAAAATAGGAAATCCCATCATACTTTGCACAGCATCAGGGAAAAAAAGCCAGGGCAGTTTTCTTTGATGGGTGGAGCTTAGCTAAAAATGCAGCTAAAAATGATGCTTTGGTAAGAAAAACAAAGTTCTTATGCTGTGAAACTGTTAAACACCAAGCCTTTTCAGTTCTGCTGAGTAGATTTTTAGTCCGGAGGTTCACTTTAAGGTGAACCGGAGGTGAAAATAAACTGATGAGATAAACAATTATATTTATCCTCCTAAAATGACTTTTTTTTAGGTATCCCAGGATTTTCTTTTATGTTGAAACATTTACAAAGTAGGTTGAATGTTTTACTGTCTCTAATCAGTGGCAGCCTATCAAGTCCCCCAGAGCTAGAGAAAGGCCAATAGTTCATGTATTTTATTTCTCCCTGCCCTCAGAAGTTGTATTCTGCCAGGAAAACTTTTATGGCTGTAATTAGCTTATCAGTGATGGTTACTGTATTCCCGACAAGACAGAAACTGTCACTTCCATGCCTAGAAATTAACTTTTTCAGGCAGCAAAATAAATCAAGTAAAACAGTCTGGTTATTAATGTGTTTTGTTCTGTACATACACATTTGAAGGTAAAGAGGCACCCTGGTTGAAATAAAAGCATCTAAAAACAACTTAAAATCGAGGAAATAATATGAGGTGGCTTACCTCAATAACGAAATCCTTGTATATGACAAAAGATTTTTATTTAGCACAGGCAACGCGTTTCGCGGGTCCAAGCCCGCTTCATGAGGTCAATAAAAGTGCCAAATAAACAAGTCGATATGGCAAAGGGAGCCTCATTTGTCTCCTATATTTTTTTCCCTGCAAGGTGCTGAGACACCCCCACTACACTATGTACATACACATGTTTATCTCATCATGTCACATGTTGCCTCGGGTACATTTTAAGAAATTTTCTAAAAACCATAGAACAGCCTAACAGTTTTAATGCTTGTATCTTATACCATCATTGACTGCCCCTTGTTTTAAAGATATTTACTCCCCTTTGGAAATCTACATATCTTTGGAAAGTCGAGAATCTTGGCTTTCATTTGCACTATGCCTGGGGCTGGATTTCTGGAGAGGCCACAAAAGCCTGGGTCTTGGGCGGCTGCAGCCCAGGGGGAGGGGCACCTGGACATGAAAGAGGAGTTGCTACATATAAAAGAGGAGGCTGAAATAAGCAGTAACACTTGAAAAAAGGGAAACTGATGTTCAAGGGAGCTGTTCATGAAAGAGGAGGGGCTACACTAAATGCATGATACACATGAAAGAGGGGGCTGCACATGGAATGGGAGGGGGGCTGCTGCACAAAGAAGGGGAGTCACAGCATACTTGGCCTAGGGGCACACAAAGTATAAACCCGATGTTATTGCAGGTGGCAGATGCGCTCCTCTTATTAATTATGAAAAATACAAAATACAATATGCAATAGCACTTCTGGATCGCTCTGTAAAGGAAGGATAAATCCTAAATACTAATTGTGTGATATTAAATTTGCATGCAAGTTGGAAAAATATACCATCTCATTTAAAAGAGGGTTAGATGCTTTCCTTGCGATGAAAGACATCCATGGCAATTATTACTAGGTAATGCCCAGTACCATTTATGGTACACAGTATTTTCTATGCCTTTTCTGTGTGTTTTATGTTTTTACAGCCTTTCGATGCCTCATCCCATATTCTTCCCCCATTCTCGGGGTGTAATCGGCCTATTTAAGTCTCGCTCCCATCGCTGCATATATTTAATTTTCTCTGAAGAGGTTGCTCCACGTAGTTGGTCATAGATTAATGAGAGCGGTTTATTAGGTATATCTTTTGACTCGCAGTTCTCCTCTAAGAATGTGAACTGACTTAATGGTCTTGAATGCAGTCGGCCTTTTACATAATGAGACGCCTCAAGGTAAAAAAAAAAAAAAAACTCTCCAGGATATATATGATATTTTAAGCACGACTCTGGAAAACATATTATTTTATTATAGTTTATTAGGTTTTTTGGTGTGTATTACGCTTTACATAGTTACATAGTTATTTTGGTTGAAAAAAGACATATGTCCATCGAGGTCAACCAGTACAAAGTACAACTCCAGCCTGCTCCCTCACATATCCCTGTTCATCCAGAGGAAGGCGAAAAACCCCCACAAGGCATGGTCCAATTAGCCCCAAAAGGGAAAAATTCCTTCCCGACTCCAGATGGCAATCAGATAAAATCCCTGGATCAACATCATTAGGCATTACCTAGTAATTGTAGCCATGGATGTCTTTCAACGCAAGTTAACTTTCCTACAAACAAACTAACCAGCTTGTGATAGGCTCACACAAGCAGAGTGTGTGAGTCATACAGAGCCTGCAGGGGGCCTGGAGAGGGTGTGTATAGCTTCTATCCAATCACAAGCAGCCCTGCACATTCCAGTCTGACTGCCTCAGCCCGACAGAGCCGACAGAGGAGAGAAGATTAGATCCTATAACAGAGATAATACAGTCACTGTGCAAGTAGGAAAGGCTGCAGTAAGCCAGACCACATTAAAACAGGCATAGGAACTTATAGAAGAAATAAGGATGAAAATGTTGTTACAGAGTCTCTTTAAGGCCTTATTTCGCCATGATCCTTTTCTGGTCAGTTATAATAATTTTGAGGCTGATCAGTGTATATTTCACATGACAGTGATCGCAAAATGAAATCTATTATTTTCCTTCATTTCTGCTGTCCTTGCATATGAGATATAAACTGGATAAGAAGGAAGAAGGCACTCAATGTAAATAGTATAATTAGAATCAGATTGAAAAAGAGTATATGTTGGCTTCACTCCAAACTAGTGCCACAGCCAGCTATTAGCCAAAACGTTTATGAATGCAGTATGATAGAGCCATAAAATGTGTCCTGATGTGATCCTGAACAGAGCGAGAGCCTCTAACTTAGTGAATAAGAAATAAGCTCTGTGCATGAACTAAGGATATATTAGTATCGTCTGTTCATTCATAAATGCAGCCTTACCATTTCCGATTACAAATCAGCATTTCCAATCGGAAAACGTAAATTGGATTTCCGTGGTAATACCACATCACCGCAACTCGTAGTTTTAGCCAAATCACAGAACTTGGAAGCTTTGGACCAATCAGTGAATGCAGAGTCAACTCGAAAGTATTTGGTCAATCAAACAATATAAAAAAATGACCCCCAAAACAAGACTCCCGGGAAAACGTATTTCTGCAGAAATACTGCCACCAGCAGACACACATATGCGAAGCCCAACGCATTCTCGAACTCCAATCTGGGTTACCTCACCTCAACATAACCAGCTTAGGTTTCATCTTACAGCAAAGTCCCCGTTATCTGAAACTCAGGCAACCGAAAGTCTCAAATAACCGGCATGCCTGAGGGGATAGCGGACTTTGTTTTGGGGGTCTTCGGGGGGGGGGGGGGGGGTTTGCAGGCATTAAAATACTCACTGAGCCTCCAACAACATCTACAAGCCTTCCTGTAGCTCCTAGCAGGCTCCTAGTGGCTTCCGGGCATCCATGCATGGCTCCCCGCGTGTCAGGTCACCTGATGCAGGTCAGGTGACTCGCCGGCTTCCGTGCACAGAGGACACTGGAAAGCCACTAAGAGCAACAAGAAGGCCACGGGACGTCACTGGAGGCTCGGTGAGTATTTTTGGCCGGTTGCTCTAGCAACTGGCAATCACATGCATCCAGCGTCAGGCGATGTCCCTAACTTTGCTGTATTTCATGTAACTATAACCACATTTGAAACTATTTAACTTTTATGTTAGAATAATTATTTTCTCTTGTTTTTTTTTTTTGTTTTTTTTAGTAATGCCTGATTTTGGCCTCACCCGCATGTGTCAACTGTCTACCTTTTCTTATCTAACTCAGCAGCACACCGTAATTGTAGTTCGATTAATTCCTGTTCCTGATTCCTATATGACCTTGCCCCATCTCACTATAGACATATTGCCTCATGGAGTACAAGACATTTACATTTTTATTGAGAAAGAAGCCCACAACTCTCTGACTTGACATATACTTATTTATACCCGGGCCTGCTGCTCATGTCAAGTGAACATTTTCTCCCATAATCCTATGGATTTCAGGATTTGCCATGCGATTTCTTGCAGGGGATTCGACCTATTCATCAACGTGATTTACAGTTTGTCATCGGCCATCAGTTTGCAAGACGAGCCTCTCCAGACACGGCCATATTTTCAGCTTGACTTTAATCTTGTTTATTTAGATTTTTATTATCCTTTCCATGTACGAGTCCCCCCGCAGATCAGGTGCCGTGATTTAAGTTGTTGTTTTGAGATGGCTAAATGCAGCAGATCAGCGATCTGATAGGAAATGGTCTTTTATGTGTTCGTTTTTTTTACGAAGGTCAGGTCAGTTTACAAAATAGCCATCAAAATTCAGTTGTTGTGACCGTTCCGTTTCAGAAGCAATTTATTTTTTCATAAGTTCTTGAAGGATGTTTGTCATGCTAACTTCTTTTTTGAAAATAAAGTTTTAATGGAAGCTGTCATTTTAAAATTGATAGAGATGATATTTTAACGTGAACCTGAACCAAGTACAGTTATTTAAAATAAACATAGGATGTACCTGAAAATTAATATGTCATACTTACCTTGCCGTCAGTTCCTCTCACCTGTAAATTAATATTGCATACTTACCTTGCCGTCAGTTCCTCTCACCTGTAAATTAATATTTCATACTTACCTTGCCGTCAGTTCCTCTCACCTGTAAATTAATATTGCATACTTACCTTGCCGTCAGTTCCTCTCACCTGTAAATTAATATTGCATACTTACCTTGCCGTCAGTTCCTCTCACCTGTAAATTAATATTTCATACTTACCTTGCCGTCAGTTCCTCTCACCTGTAAATTAATATTTCATACTTACCTTGCCGTCAGTTCCTCTCACCTGTAAATTAATATTGCATACTTACCTTGCCGTCAGTTCCTCTCACCTGTAAATTAATATTTCATACTTACCTTGCCGTCAGTTCCTCTCACCTGTAAATTAATATTTCATACTTACCTTGCCGTCAGTTCCTCTCACCTGTAAATTAATATTTCATACTTACCTTGCCGTCAGTTCCTCTCAGAAGCTTACCATTTTCTTCATATAACAATTCCTTCCAGTTCTGACAAGATTTTGTCAGAAGTGAAATATATCAGTTGCTGTCAGTTATAACTGTAAGGACAACTGATGAGCAAGGTAACATCCATGTTTTCATATGGCCCAAGTGGGGTGATATTACAGTTTAACAGTGTGCTGATCAGGAAGCTGTTATGGGGTAATGGCCATTTTCAGAACGGAGGATGGAGGATAACTTTGATCACAGTGGACAAACAGGATGCAGGAGAGGAGAAAGGAATTGATGAGTAGTACGACATGTGTATGTTTTATTTTGACCTTTAATTTTCAGTTCAGGTTTGCTTTAGGATTTTGTTTTGTTTTTGTTTGTTTTTTGTTTTTTTGTTTCTTATGAATATCATGTGGAACAGATCATAGTCTACCATTCACAAAGTTTTGTGCATTGCACTGGAATCATTTTTGTATTATTACTTTAGTTGGCTGTCTCCCTGTCTATATGCCAGATGCTGGTTTCCTGAGGGAACAGCAAGTCTGGAAACCCCTCACCCAATCACAGGAGGTAGTCATGGAAGAGACAGGAGGGGACACCAGCCAGTCTTTCCCTCTAAATTAAACGTTGACTCTACCCACCTCATCCTTGCATTCTACACAAGGGGGTAAAATGAGAAGATGGGTATGACTTGTTGATGGCACTGTCCTGGCAAAGCAACTCACACTCTTCTGGCCGCTCTGGGTCATTTGACTGACTTTTCCAAAGGGGATTTCTCTGGAAGAGCTGCATCAAATGTAAAAATCCTGTGAGAAATGGCATAGTCCCCTATTAACATTTACTGAAAAAAGAAAATTCCATGCGGATGAACGATAGCTTTAATTTTCTTTTTGCAAAATAGGGAAGAGAATAGTACTGAGCTTGGAAGACTGAATAGTAGTTTGCACCAGAAGTCACGCTAGATTGAGGAAGTGATATAGCATGTTTAGGGAGTGGTTCTAAATCTGAGGTTGGGGGGGGGGGGGGGGGGGAGAAGTAGGTTGCACAGTATTTTGGTGTTTATACTAGGTTTGGGGTTTTGGAGGGATAGTACCTTGGGTCATACTATGTTTGGGGCTTTGGAGGGATAGTACCTTGGGTTATACTAGGTTTGGGGTTTTGGAGGGATAGTACCTTGGGTCATACTAGGTTTGGGGTTTTGGAGAGATAGTACCTTGGGTTATACTAGTTTTGGGGTTTTGGAGGGATAGTACCTTGGGTCAAACTAGGTTTAGGGTTTTGGAGGGATAGTACCTTGGGTCATACTAGGTTTGGGGCTTTGGAGGGATAGTACCTTGGGTTATACTAGGTTTGGGGTTTTGGAAGGATAGTACCTTGGGTTATACTAGGTTTGGGGTTTTGGAGGGATAGTACCTTGGGTTATACTAGGTTTGTGGTTTTGGAGGGATAGTACCTTGGGTTATACTAGGTTTGGGGTTTTGGAGGGATAGTACCTTGGGTTATACTAGGTTTGGGACCGCAACAAACTAAATATTCAGTTGCAGGACAATCCCCAGACCATTTGCTCTGAAACCATACACAGTGGCGAGGAGTCAGAGCAGAGATGGATTAACATGCAATGGGGCCCTAGGAAAGGTAGTAGATTTGTGCCCCATTGTGTTCCTTTTGGTAAGCTAAAGTAAAGTAAAGTAAGTAAAGAGAGGTCAAAGAAGGTGGTAGGTGGGCCCTTTGGCACCCACTAGGCCCCAAGCACCTGCCTAAGTTGACTGGTGCATAATCCTGCTCTGTGTCAGAGCCACGTATTTATCAGGAGAAACGATCTGTGGATGCTGGAAGCTAAACCACCGAGTGAGTTCTAAACAGATGACAC